>NC_049180.1:15229041-15529041 GCF_009769625.2 Cygnus olor | reverse complement strand
ATCAAAATGCTAAGCTGTTCTTAGGAACCTTGGCTGCATGCAGAAAGCCAAGACTTTGCCTATTCTCCATAAATAAATGGGCATGAATTGAAGGGGACACCTGTCTCCTTCCACCTGTCCATTTAGCCAGAAATGTTAAGCCTGCAACTGATCCCTGCAGTTCAAATTATTGCCAACAATGTCAATAAACACTGAAAAGTTTACTGACAGTGATCAATGTAACTGCTCTCCTTTGCTTTGTCATCCTCAGATCTCTTCTTAAATGATTCGGGATTTCTTCTGTTACTCATATTTGGCAATGGTACTGCGCTGAATGGGAGCAAACTGCTATTTGTCTCAACTTTACACAGCTACATCAAGGTAATTCCTCAGAAGCATTTGAAGTAGTCTTTTTCCAGATACAGAACATGCTCAACTATCTGTAAGCAAAGACAATAAGGTATCTAAGTCAGCTATTTTAGTCTTTCCTGCTTCATGAAAAAATGTTGTGTGCCTAATAAATGGTAAAGCGGAGTGCAAGGAGTAAGTTCAAAAGTGAAATGTTCCCCAAATCCAGTAGGTATCTGTAACAGCAGGTTTCACTTAAAGTGGATATCACTTTACTGGTTTTAGCAAACTTCAAAGTAAGTGTCCTAATGCTACTCATTTTGTGTGTCTGTTTTACATCAGTCACAATTCTGTACCACGGTTTCACTTCTGCCTGATACTTATCATAAATTTTTGTAACTGGAAAGCACACTTAGTGTATGGATTAAATTAAGAATGGTTTTACAAAGCAGCATGATAGCAGACATGTTATTAACTCACTTTTTTACATATCTGCTGATATGTCGTTAGAGAATGTTAAAATATGGTATGGTAATCCATACCACATATGTAAGCAAGATAAATATATTTAACTGAAATAGAATCAGAAATTGGTTTAATGGGGCTCAGTTTCAGCTAACTGAAATGTAGTGTGTTTTTTTTTTTTCAAATTACATTTATTATTATATTTAATTCATTATAGCATCTTAATTCAATGGAAAATGGCTAATTTTAATAAAAACAAGTTGATGCTGATGGTGAAATCTTACACCTACAGAAAGTTGGTCTCCTGGGATCATGAACTGGGAGTGATGTCTTGAATACTGAAAAGGTATTCCCTAAAATGGAATTTTGCTTGAAATTTGCCTGAAAACAGAGCGGCTGGGATGATTTCAGAGCCTTCTAGTCCTCATCAGTTTGGAGAGCAAGACAATGCGCAATGTCAGCATTCGCAAGGCAATTCAAGGGAGTTTCACGTGGCCCTGCCGCCAAAATTCCACAGCCAGGATATGCAAAATAGCTTCTCTGTTCCTTTACAAAAACTCAACCCAAAAGAAATGCTGTGGGTCTATTTCCTATAAGGAGAAGTAAAGCTACATATGGAGAAGGATCTGGGAATAGGTGGCGGCACTGGTTCTCACTATAACTTGCTAGTACACTCGGAAGTCCACTCAGACCTCTTCTAAAATTAATGCAGTAGGGAGGAGATCAGTGGAGGTATGTTTTGCTTCATTTCCTACACCTTCAATTCAGTCTGGATAGGATATTCATTGCTGTTATTCAAAATATTCCCAGCCTTCCTTCTGAAACACACATTTTTTCCTAGACTAAGGAGCACTTCCCTCTAAGCAGCTGTTCTTAAAAACATTTGTAAGCTGGAGACCTTTTCCAACCAACTCCCAAAATGTAGACTCATTAACAATTAGTGCAATTAAATCTATAGTCAAGCCTGCCATTTTGCTAGAGACACTTGATTCTGCCTGGGTTACCTACCCTATTTCCATCTGCTCTAGGAGGTGCACAAAGTAGGAGCACAGTTGCCAGTCACTAAGAACAGGAGTTATTTGCAGAAGGGAAGGTAAAAATCCTATCGGTGATCACAGGAGCAAATGATCCTATCAGATACATTTCCAAGGCAAAATTAAATTGTTCCTTAAGGCTGTAATAAAAGCCCACCATTGGAGCTTGGTTAGGAGCATGTCACTGTTCCAACAGTATGAAAAATGAAGGCTGAACACCATTAGAAGGAAAAAAATTAGCAGCCGTGCACATATTTGAGCAGCAGGACTGAAACAACTCTGTCTTGCGCCCAAACATGCTGTGCTGCAGCATCACACACCTCTGCCTGCCATCGTAAGCAAGGCATACAGCAGGTATATCTCTGAGGACTTGGGTGGGGGGACCTAGCAGCACACAGACCAAGGCTGCAGTATTTATCTGCACATGCCAACAGGGAAAACCAGAAGACCCTCCTTGCAGAGATCTCAAGTGCTGCCACATCTCCTCTGCAGTACAGGCAACACTGGTGACTTTACCTTTGACTTCAGAAAGCTAACAAAATCTTCTAGGTACCTATCACTGCTGTTTCTCTTCACCCAATGCCCTCTAACTGGGGTTCCTGCCCTGGCACTGGCTGATGACATAGGAACGAGAAGCGCAACACCAGCACAGACATGCAGAACACGCGGCAGCAGGAACCATAGTTATTCTCCTCCATCCCCATATGTGCAAGTACAGTATTTAAACCTGTCAGACACATTCACAAGTCATAAGTGCCCCCACACAGGAGGAACTATGATTTACTGCAATTTTGAGATTATACAACAGTTATTTAGTCATTTTAGAGTACAAACAACTACTTTAGTAAGCTTACAGATAAATTATTAGTGTGGTGGATAGCTCCTTTGAAACAGTAATTTAATTACTCTCCCACTTGAAAAATCTACAAAATCTAGCACACATAAAAGGAGGCATCTCATGCACTAACCTGTCCAACACTTATAAAGACGTAGGGAGACATGAAAAGATGCTGCTGAAATATGTATAACCACCGAGTTCCTGAATAATAGCAGTCAAAAAGATAAGATATCAAGGATCTTTGCAGTCTTTAAATACTGCTAGAGACCACATTAAAAAAAAAAACAAAAAACAGCAAGGTTATTTTCTCCCAAGTGTATCAGTACTTTGACTTGTATTCAACCCGCACGTTTTTCAGGGCCAGAATCATCTGTTTTGGATGTGTACTGCTCCACAAGTGAGGCCTCTCACCCATAACCAATGCTCCTAGATGAGTTATGGAAATAAATAATTTTTTAAAAGTGCTGCTTATAAAAAAGGAATAATTTACAGGTTTTACCCCCTTTTCTTAGGGCACATTACACCATCACCCACATGCCTCCAACAGATGTACCCCAAGCTCTGAGCTGCCTAGATTAGGTGCCATGAAGCACAAAGCGGCAGCACAGGGCTCAGCACACGCCCATCACCCAGCTGCTCCATCAGTTTTGTAGCCCGCACAGACAACACTAGCAGAACACAACACAGGTGTTTCCATACCACATGTCAGGCCAGCAGTTATGGACCCCTTTTTTAAGCTACCCTTTCAGGTACTCTGTAATCTCTTCTTTGGAATGATGTTTTTCTGTCCCACACCAAGTGGAAGAGCCACATGAAGAGCTGGGGAAATGAAGATGCCGTAAGGCAGAAAGCAGAGAACATGCATGACCCTCCTTGGGTGAAAGTTCAATTCAAAGAGTGGAGAAAAGAGCTTTTAAAAGCAGAAAGTCATCTAGCTCTACAGTCCTGTTCCAGCAAAGAATCAGTATTGCTACAGAAGTAGGTAAGCCTTTTTTCCAGATAAGAGCATGATGTCCAGTCCATTTTAAAATCCAACACCAATGCCAGACTTACTTATTTTGTAGGCTGGCGTAGGAAGAAAACAAATTGTCATCAGCAGCACTTGAATCCATTCAAGTTTGTGAGACATGCACCTCCCCTCCCGTCCAAAAACACTGCTGAATTTCTCAGATTCATCAACAGACAAAATTGTACAGACAATCCTGTGTAGTGTAAAATGCAATTAAACCAAGTGCCCCCCAAAGGTTTTGCTCCTGTTCTAGGTGTACAGCGTAACAGTCTCCTGGCTCAGACACTGTTTCTGGTGCCCATGTGTCCTGAACCTGCCACCAACAGTGAGATACTTACTGTTCAGAGGTAGCTGGCTACGTGGGTAATTCATGACATACATGCTATGTTCGTGACAGCACACGTACCAACTGCACAAATGCTTGTCAATCAATAGAAGAGCAACCTATAAAAATACTGCTTTGTCCCTGAAATGAGGGAGCCAGACACTTGAAAGCAGGTACACTCCTCTAAAGAAGGGAAGCATGTTACAGTAAATATCTATTCCTAATAACCATAATGATCCATACTATCCATACTATTACTGTAACTATCCATTCCTAGTAACTAGTATTTATGTCTACATGAGAATTTAGATAAAATATAAGTTTGCACAGAAGTTATTTTCAAGGTGGGAAATATCCTTATTCACTGATGGATCTTGACTGAACACTGCTGACTCTCTGGACGGCACAAAGTTACTTAGCAACATGGTATACCCATATATTAAGCTGCTCACACAGCCAGCCACATACACACGATAGGATATACAGCCCTTGGTTTCCATGAAAAATCTTTGGAGAACAAGAACTTAATAAATAAAATTTTAAAAAAGCTGAAAGGGAAAGCGATGCAACTGTGAGACTGCAGACATCTTTGGCAACCATCCAATATCATTTTCCTAAGGTTTTTTTTGCCTTCTAATTTCCCTTTTTCTTGTTATTGAACTCTGCATCCAACAGCAACCTAGAGCCCTGAAGGACTCCAGGTGACCAGCATAAGCCAATACAAGCTGCTGCATCCTTACGAGGGTAATCCTTGAATTTGGTGTGTCTTTTCACCAGCACACCAGTTAACAAAAAGACCTACACCAACCACCATGACCGTACCCGGACTCCAGCACAACCGTGAAAAAAGCATGTTAAGGACTTTGTTGGATGTTCCTGTTGCTTTCCTTCATTGGCCATCACCAACCCCATCCCATTCAAACCAAGCTTTCATTCATGACTTGGTTGCCTCAGATACCGGGGAAAGCAAGGAACTTTCACTGACTTGGTCAAACAAGGTAATTGCCCAGAAGTCGATAACTTTATCATTGGAGATACTGCTGCTAATTGTCTCAGGGGCCCCATAAACTTCAATGACTCTCCAGATAAGGATCAGCAGACTTCCACGTGATGCGAACCTCAGAGAGAAGCATCTTGGGAACGTGAGTCAATCACAAGTACACAGAAAACAGAAAGGGAAGATAGCCGAGTGGAAGAAGGTGTAGCATGCTCATTCTTGTGTGTTCATATTTTAAGTTTATGGCGGTGAAAGGGAAAGCTTACACAATTCATTTTGACACAGGGACTTCATCTGCCACAGAGACGAGCTCCATTTAGCAATATCTTGTAAGATTAGGTACTTTCAATAGTACTTCAAAGAAATTCCCTACAAATGTTTTGTCAACATCCCCAAATGCTACGTTTGAAATGAACCTTCTGCAGAAAAGACACAAACAAACTAACCCAGTAAGATGAGAAAATCATCTCAACACTAAAAATAATTCAATTAGGCAAGGAATTAAGGATTTCTTCAAAGAAACTAAGATTATCAAAATAAATAGTCCACTTTTCAGGTGAATTGTACGCACAGCTTTTACAAATTTGCAGTTTCCAAAAGTCAGCAACACTGATTTACACGATACAGTAAGAGAGACAGATTGGATTCATCAGTGGAAGCTGAGCAATTGATACACACTTTAGTTACTTTTTTTTTTTTTTATAAACTCAAGAAGGATAGTTCACTGACTGTGTAATAGTTCCTCCCAAGGTAATTTGCTATGATGCTAAAAATGGTCCCAGAATATCAGAGGCAAGATTTTATTTTATGATAAAACTAAAAAGCGTATAAATTATGGTTGGCAAAATAACCAAGGATAACACTAATTTATGTAAATATGTACTCTACAATACAAAGAAATATTCATTTTTGAAAAGCATATAATAAGATTAATAATCCCACTGATTAAAGCAAATAGCCTTTTTAATGCATTTTGGGTTAGATGGAGAATGATTCTAACATGAAATAGAATTTTGCTAAATTCAAAATATAAATAAAATTAAAGAATTAATTAGAAACAACAAGATGTATTTCTCATCCCAGCCAAGAATACAAATCAGATAAGATAAAAAGGAATTTTCTATCAAGTATTGTCTATCACCCACCTCATCTGCCTGTGTGATCACAACTTCTGGGATGCTGCTGCTTCTGTCATCTTTTCATCTTCATGCTGAGCTTCTTCTGTTCCTCCACGATCCCATAGATCCGAAGAACCACAGTCTAGCACTTCGCCAACACGCTCCTCATCTTCTAGAAAGTCAACGCTGACTGAAGTCTCAAAGTCTTCCACAAAGGCTGACAGGGACTCTTTGTTAGCACCGTACACGCTGTCAGAGGTTACCTGAGTCTCGTCAAAGGTCTGGTGTCTCAGGATGACAAACTTTGTTCCCTGTTGAACAAAGAAGAGACAAGACATAAAGGGCCTTTTAATAGGACACTGACTTCTTTAGCTCTGCCGTGAACTGTATTTGATGCATAAGGGATCCTAAGCATGTATGATGCTGGAGACTGTAAAGTTTCAAAGCTTGTACACTACCTTTCTCAGGGAAAGGATGCTGCAAACCAAAATATTAGAGCAACATTCATCCATTTCCACAGAGAAATCCTTTACAAAAAGGGGAAAAAAAAAAAAGAAACCTGCACGCATTCTGTATCAAATAAACAAGCAAGTCTCGGCAAGAGGAAGAATTCTTTGAATGCGCTCACAACCACCACAAGAACCGGAACACGCTCCCAAATTGGGCTGTTGCAGGGGTTTCTCGCTGCCTCCCAAGCACCTGGTGTGGGCAGCAGCCCAGGGGCGAGCAGAGCCACGCGCCCTGTCAGGGAGCGAGCGAGGCTGCGCAGTGGGACAGCAGGGTGCTGGCACCGCGCTCCAACTTGTCTTATTAGCATCATGTTTACAGGCAAAATACAGCGCAGTACTCGTCCAAGTGGTGCATGCTCAGGGCAGTGTTATTAAGCGCCTTCCTTTCCCACATATTTGTCTCCCACTAAATTCCAGGTCTTGGTACGGGGTGGGTTCTCACCTAGAATGTGCCACCACACACCCCTTCATCCTGGAAACACGTACTGCTGGACAGGCCTGGTAACACACCACCCCCTTTTTTTTAATGCAACCCACACTTATATGCTGTGCAGCCCTGTCATCCAACATTTGATTATAAAGAAAAGTTACTTTACTATAATTGTTACTCCAATTGTTTCTATTTCTGGCCTTGGAATAAAATAACTTGACATTATTTGCTTTTAAAAACTGGCAGAGTATGACTTTGCAAGCAATGCAGGACATGATTTACTACAAAAAGGAAACGGTCTATGACTAAAATACATAACGGTGATTTCCACGCAAAGCACGGCTTCAAGGATTTACAGAAAAGACAAATGACCATTTATACCGCTAGAGTTACACTTAATAAAGCTGTGTAGCAAATTCACAGTGGTCAGTTAGGTACCCCAGTAAAGCCATGATGAACACCGTGCACTCGGAGACCAAACTTTACATCTGTATTTGTGATGTACTTTGCGCACAAAGCACGTGTTAAGGGAGACTCACCACAATAAGGTGAGTTCCCCTCTCAAGAGCAAGTTAATAGTGTTTGCTCCTTCATACGTGCTGGACACCAGGCCCGGCATTGTGGTTACAGGTCAGAAAGCAGCTGTGTTGATTAAGATCTGAACAGCGGGTCTTGTTGATCTGCTACACATTTTCACAGTATGACTGGCAATGAAGTTGCATCTTGACCCACAAAATCAGTATCAGATGTAATCGCACCGGGATTACAAGCGCCCAACATTTCCTCCAGATGCTGCAGACGCCCATCAAGCACTGCCAACGCGTTCCGAAAGCACCACCTGCAAAACCAGCTCAGCTTCTCAGACGCGGGCCCAGTTCAGCTTCTGCGATCTGGCCATGCAGGCACTGGGAGAAAGCTCTTCCCGCACCACCATGTGCGATAGCAGTGTTGGAGCTGTGCTATGTGAGCACATAAAAGCTCGTGGGAAGCAGCACTGTCCTTCACTGCTTAACTGATGCAGCAAGCTCTGAATTGGCAAGCTTCTGGCTGCAAAAGTCCTCCTTCAGTCCTGCAGCTGAAACATCAAGCTAGTATCAGTGAGGAACGGCTGCTCTGAAAGCATGGCTTTCTGAGGAACTGGGGACGAACTAGTGCTGGGTTGCTGATGAAAGGCAGTCTCAAGTATGAAAAAAATTAAAAGAGGAAAAAAAAAGTCAATGAAGCAGAAATGTTTGAGATTTCACATCAGATGAAAGGAGGGGGGAATAAGAGGAGCCTCATGCCAGTTAGCTAAGTGCTCTCTCCGCCAAGCGCTCCCACGGGCTGATTAGCAGCAAATAGCTGCCTGAGCACAGCCCCTGGCTGAGCTGGTGGGGTCCATGCGGCCTCAGAGCACCCCGGTGCCCGGCGCTCCACCACAGAACATGGCCAGCTACTCCTTCCCAGCGGTCACCGGTGCGAACTGGAGAAGAAGTAGTGGTTTCCTCCCTAATTAGGGACAAACTACATACATCAGGTTCAAGGGAGTGTGATGCCTGACAGATACTCTGCTTGCCTGCTGTAACAACGGGCACATGCCCAAAATCTCCCCTTGCGCTGGGGGAAGGGGACTGTTGATTAAAGCTGTGCTACGGTCAGATCTTTTATCTTTAGAGAAACCTAATTTTCTGCGGTGAGGCCAAAACTTAAGAGCTACATCTTTATATTCAGCTGTAACCTCAAAACAAATGGGTAAAAGCACCATCAGGGCAACGTTAGTGGATAATGTAATAATTCTCCGGATGCCAGAACCCTAGATCATCTTTTTTTGTTGTTCTATAGTCTAAAAACAGTAAACAGAGAGCGCTTGTGTTTCACATCACACCTAAAAACATGCAATAAACAGCACTGTACGTGTAACCATCCCAGACAGAACTATTTCAAGTGGAAAGCACCCTTTTCTCCCAAAGACCTATTCAAACGGACCAGAAAAAAACCTTCCTAATTACAAGCCATGAATCCCATGCTCTGTTTCGCGTGTGAATTTCTCCTGCAAAGTATCACAAAACACCCGCACGGAGCACCTCAGACGCACGGCCTGGCTGTTACTCAACTCCAGGCTCGCGCACAGGCACAGCACTGTATTATTTACACTGACTCCAATCACGTAATCTGTCCTGATGGGCAAGCTCCCTGCTAAATACTAGCGAATCGTGTGCCCCAGCCTCCCCGCGAAGGAGCTCATTGCTGTCAGTTGTGCAATATGGGCAACTTTGCTGCTAGTCAAGTGGAAAAGACAGTGGGGGAAAAAAATCTGCACGCCGAGTGTGACGCGGCGCTGGAGAAGGAAGCATTAAATGAGAGTGAGAGGTTATAAGTCTGACAGAAACCTGATCTGTATTCCCTAATTATGGAGGCTCGCTTTCACAAAACTGACACAAATGTTAAGCCAAATTAAATGTTGTCTAATTAACTATCATATACAAGGCTTCAAAGCAGAACGTCTACATGTTATTTAGCAAAGTAACTGAAACGCGAGGACTTGTGGATTATCAGTCAAGGCAGAGCTGCCACCTCAGCTGAGCGCAGCAATGCTGAGCCACGGCGGCCCCATGCAGCCCTCCTTGCAACGCGCAGCAAGAGGCAAGGCAGCAAAACAGCTCCGCATGGCGAGGTGTGAGAGCTGACGGGCACGATTCGGCGGCACCCATCTCCCCGATGAGCTGCCAGCAGTCGCAGCGAGCGGCCCAGCGGATGGGCTGATGACCAATGAAGAAAAAGCTCGGCGCTCCGACCTTGGGAAAAAGCACGCGGTGACGTGACAGCCCCGGGTGCCGACTGACAGCCACCAAGGCTAGTGGAGTTTGGGAATCCTCCTTCCTCGACGGATCATCTACGCACATTCCGTATTTCAGGGGGAGGTGGGAACTCAGCTTGTAGATCTGCAGATCTGCTCCTTCCTTGAGGGCCAGGAGAGGAAGGCAGGAGATGCCTGCCCATGCCGGGCTCAGCCCAGCGTGTCCCTGCTGCCGCCCCCGTGCTCGGGCAGGGCTCAGCCAGCACGGATCCGATCGATTCGAAGGGGTTTCGCTCGTCCCGCAGAAGGAAACAGCTGCAGCGGCCCAAGCAAATCAGCCACCGTTTCCCATACAAATCACTTCTCATCCCGTCTTAGCTTCCCGAAAACATGATTTTGTTGTTTAGGGAGAGCCACGTTTAAAATGCAATAGCCAAAGCAGTGGAAAATTGATTTGGGGAAACTTTGGAAGATCTGCATCCAGCCATGGTTTAACGGATAACACTGACCATTCACAACACAAGCGCACAGAGCTCTACTGTTTACATGCTCTCCGAGCATGGTAGGAAAGGCATGTTACAAAGGAAAAAAAAGGAAATTGGGCAAGAGAAGTATGAACAAAGCCTTCTATTAACATAATTCCCCCTAATTGTTTTACAGCTGTTAAACTGACAGTATAAAAAGCTCTGCTATTATACCAGCTGCAGCGTCTCTCTCCCTGTCCACCCTAAGCTTCCAACACTCCAGTTACCCAAACCCAAGCTGAACTAAACATTCAACCTGAGGTCAGGCTTCCAAGGCCCTCCTTTTCTTTTAACCTCCGCCTACTTGGGGGGGGGAGGGGGCAGCAGTGGAGAAATGGACAGCAGGAAAATGACAACAGGGGTCCGCTTCCTGAGCCAGGCCCATGGTTTGCCTCTGCTCCCACAGCCCTAAGACTTCCAAGTCAACAACACGCAGGCTTTTTAGAGCCGAACTTCAGCATACATGACCTGACTTGTCAAACAAAGAAACGTGGAAAAAAAAAAAACAAACATTTTCACAAGGGAACCAAACACACCCCGCTTCCCCTTCCACCTCCGTCCTCTGCCGAGCTCCAGAGCCATGCACTGCTCCTTGCCCTCGGCGCTGCCCCACAGCCCCGCCCACCCTCCTGCTGCCACCCCACAGCCCGGCTGGGACACCCATGCCCACCTTTGCCACCCAGAGGGGTCCAAACACCTCCCGCAGCCTTGCTAGCCACTTGGCCCAACTCCGGATAGGTAGGGCAGTGGGGCAGACACCGGCTCCAGGTGCACTGTTTGCCCAGTGCCCACCCCAATTCCGACCTCGCCCCGCACCCAAGTTTTTGCTGCCTGCACTTTTCTTCTCCAAATGCTGCCAGCACTCATGGCAGCGTCAGGTTATCCTCTATTTCAGGACACAGACTTCTTTTTTCTTTTTGTTTTGGGAGAAACATAACCCAATGCTTAGATATGAGTATTTATATCTAAGCATTATATACTTATATTCTGTTTATAATAGCATTTATGCCTTTCTTTGACTTCACCTTGGAATTTCCATAGAGATATCCTATTAATCTCTGTATTTGTCCTTCTCACACATTCACCTCTTTTTTTTTTTTTTTTTTTACCTCCAGCAGAGATTTAAGAGCAATCTCCAGCACCAAAGAAGTTTGTAACATTTCCATTCCAAACTTACTTCAGTCTACAATTACCAAATAACATAATTGTTATAATTATATATGAACCTTTGCCGTAAATTAAGATTAAACCGGGCTGCTGAAATAAATGCTAATATATTTAATTGTGGGATGAATTATCTTGGCTTCTTTGCTATTCCTCAACAGCAAGCCTTCTAAACAAGCATGACTGAACAACATCTTTATGTACATTCACCCAAGTTCATCTTGCAGCAAACACAAGCCACTCCAGTTTCAAGCAGAGGGCATGCTTTCCCTGTGTGCCTTTTAGTGAGCAGCTACCTATTTCCACAGGAAGGCAAAGGTTCTTCATTTTCACTTTCAAAGTTCAAAATTAACCTGCTAATGGCTGAAAACTGTTGTTTTCTGACACATTAACTGGTAGACTCAAAGAGATCCTCCTGAAGGCGTGGAGTGAAGCTGAGACTGAGGGCAGGTTTGCCGTACTCCATGCTGCTGAGGACGAGAAGTTACAGCCCAAAGGAAGCACAAGGCAGCAAGAGACGGTTACCAAAGGCACCACTGCCTCCCCTCTGCCTTGCCCACATGGACAGCACACCGCCTGTTCCAGCATTTCCCTTCCCTGAGCTGAATCTGAATTCTAATCAGAGTTAATAAGGATGCTACGATGTACATGGGAAGAAGGGCCTATCAAACTGCTTTTCCCTCAAAACTCAAACCCAGATCTCTGCCGCAGCAATAACAGTCCAAGTTAGGCAGCTCCTGATCTATGCTGCTAGCTTATTTAGGATACGTTAAAGGTAGGTATGGTAAATTTGATTTGCAACCCGTCA
Source organism: Cygnus olor (assembly GCF_009769625.2). Classification (NCBI taxonomy): domain Eukaryota; kingdom Metazoa; phylum Chordata; class Aves; order Anseriformes; family Anatidae; genus Cygnus; species Cygnus olor. The sequence continues at coordinate 15,516,717 of NC_049180.1, read as the reverse complement.
CATCTCATTTATGTGATGAAGCCATTGCAATAAAATACTTCTGACATACTACACTGGCCTATGACATGACGCCAATGGAAATGACATGCCCCACCATGCTGAATACGATAATATTTATCTAAATAACCAGTATCTCCTAACAATTAGGAATTTGGCCAGTAACCATAGGAGCTTAAATGTGGATTAAAAGACCTCTTTTCTCAGCATCTTCCTCAACGCCCTTCGAAAATCAGCCCAGAGCTCAGCAGGTAGTACCGAGGTACTTCCAAACATGCAGAAGTGTTTGTGTATCTTTCTAAAATAACCTCCTCGCAATTCATTAAGTATTGAAATTTTCTATTTTATATGCATGTCTATTTTTCCTTTATCACTGGAGCCCAAGCACCATAAAGCTGCAAGGGCTCTAACTTCCATAATGCAGATGGATGTGGATTTTGGTCCTCAGTGGGCAAGACACATGCAAGTCAGAAACAACAAACAGCCAAAATATTTTGTCACAGTACTGCTAATTCACTCAGGGCAGAGCACGAGAAGCCCTAAGGTGTGGAAGAGGCCGTTGTGCTTTGGGAATTTAAGTCTCTGGACAGCTCTAACCCTGTGATAAAAAGGAACGTGTCAGCCCCAGAGTCACAGCCCAGGCCGTGGGAGCCGTGTATGAATCAACATTAAGGCTGCACGGACGTGCAGCATTCCCCTTTAACAGACCTGCGCTACTGTATAAGCATTAATGAATTAAGTGTCCGGCGCTTCTGCGAGAGGGAAACACTATCCTTCTTTTACAGACTGGAACTCCGGGCATAAAGAGGTTAAGTGATTTGTACAGGGTCACAAAAATAAATCTGTGTAAGTTGGAGCAAAACTCATGTATTCTGTCTCCAAGTCATGAGCTTTAGCGTGAGACCATTCTTCATCCCAACTCGGTCACGCAAGGGCTGTGCCAGAACCACAGATAGCTGAGACACAGAAGCTCGCACGCACGCGCGCCCCGTCTCCTTCCAACTGCTCGTATTTTAGAAATACTCACATTTTACACACTTCCTCCCATGATAAAGCTTTACCAGGCCGAGAACTTGCAGAAGGTCAGAGTAATTATGTGTAAATGTGTCATACGTGTTGTAACACCCCACAGAGAGCAGCCAGGACTCTTCAAGGCCAAACTGGTGAGGACCCCACGTGCAACAGGGGGAAGCCTTGGAGAGAAAAGAGCCACCAGTGGCTGCCGTCTGCAGGACTGGCGCTTGGAGACAAGCGAGTTGAGCACATCGCTTAGCGGATCCTGACGAAGGAGCAAACTCTCACGCTGAGAATTATTTGTTTTTCTTGCCAGCTCTTGTAATGAGATTAAATTAATTAAAGAAAATTTTAAATTGAATACCCAGGGCAAGAAACCAACTTCCTGATACTCAGATGTATTAAGCAACGTAATCTCCCAAAGGAAATGGTGGAACCCTGATTGCTCAGAGCACTTAAAACCAGACAGGACCAAACAATTAGTTTCCCTTGTCCAAACTGAGACAGACAATTTCTCACCTGCAAGCGGGCATTATTCCAGCAGACAAGCTCAGTCTTCAGCAGGATTCGATTTTTTTCCCTTTGTGCACTCTCAAACATGACTGGGCAGGTGCGGCCAAGGACAGGAGTTCCTTCAGCACCCTGCCTGCTTGCACCCACCCAGGCACTCGCCAGGCACAGATGAGTGCGCGCCGGGAAGGTGGGACATGCTGCTCTGCAGCCAGACTGATGAAAGAAGCCAGGGAAACCCACAGAACCCGAAGTGAAAACACTCCTCCATTAAGCGCCTCTGATGGTGTCTATGCAGGAAAGCAAAGTCTTTAAACAGTTTTTCACTATCTTGGCATTTAATTGTAAATGTTTTCATTCACCCAGCTTCATGACCTACGGAAGGCCACTTTAGGCTTACATTTCATGTCAAAGCACAGAAGCCCGCTTGTGATGTGCCAGAACAAGCAAGAGAGAAGAAAAGAGTGACAAAAATTAAAAGGAGAAGGAGCCTGCTTATTCTCGCTCCTGGCACCCTGAACGTTTAAACCACACGCAGAAATCCAGAACTACTTACAAAGTGTACTTGAGCTGATGCTGATAAATATCAAATGAAGTATGAATGGTTTTGCAGCATGTAAAAGACATACTGGGAGCCTGCTAGGATCTGCCAGGCACAAACAGTCGGAGTAAACCAATCCACGGGATGTCGGGGATCCAGCTGCAGCACTAAACCCCGCTGTGGGTCCTGTTACAACCAGGCAAAAAGGTTGCGGCTTCAGATGTTTGTCTTGCACAAGATTTTAGAAACCTGAAAGAATTCTCGGGTGCTTTCTTCCAACAAATGTTTTAGCTGGGAACAAAGCGTTTACACCATGCTACTTGTTTGGCTGGCTGATCTAAAAACAAACAAAACACCCCATGCCCCAAAAGGGAAACTGACAAAAGGGTCCTGGGTAAAGTTTCGTCATACCCATTGTTCCCAAGAAAAGGACACTTAGACACTGCAAATCTCTGCTGGGGAGGCATGCAGTGCCTGTGCTCCCACATGCATGCTCCTGCAAACGTAATTCTTTATTGTGGACTTACCAGACCAACTGCATCACCTGCAGTAATGGGAATTACCTACCATGTTAGTCCCATACTGGTCACATCCCACAGTTAACTATTCAATCATTATTTTACTTTAAAAAAATATTCACTGTTAGATGGCAAAAGTATTCAGAAACAAAGCTAAGAACTGCAGAGGGCCCGGCACTGTGGTGCCCAACTCGTCTTGAAGGTCCCTTGCTGGGAATCATTGCTTTGACTTCTTCATCAACAACACTGCTGATGTAAGGTCAAATAAAGGCAGGCTCTTTCCCTGCCTTTCCAGCACCATGCTGAAATGCAGACCGAGGGCACCGCATGCATATATGTTTTTTAAATACCTCAGACAAGCAGGCCCTGCCAGGATTCTCCTGCCTCAGCTTCAGCGGGGGACTCCCACGGCAGCCACAGCACCCAGCTGCAGCCACTTGCGCTGCTCAGAGCCGCACGTTTCGCTGGATGAGCCGCCCAACAAACGGTCTTATTGTCTCCTCTCCCCCCACGGGCACCTAAACCACTGCCAATTCTTCAGACAGAGCTCTGAGATTTCTCCATGTACTCGCGCATCTTGCTGCTGACAGCCTGCATCCGCACCGAGGCCGGGAGGTACAGCCCCGTCCCAGACCCGCCAGGTTTCCTGCAGAACAGCCACACCTGAGGCACGGGGCCCTGTGGGGCACAGACTCAGACACAAACACAGCCCCAGCTGGGGACATCTCACCCCAGCTGCCCCACTTCAGCCTTGGTTTCCTTCCCTCGCCCACAGCACCTGGAACAGGCTGCAGCAGGAGACACAGAGGCCACCGTGGTGCTTTATCCCCACCGACACCTACCCAACAAGCCAACACACATCTCCCTCCTCCCCCCCCCAAATCAATCCAACATCAGAAAGCTAATCTGCATGGCTTCAGCAGCACAGGTAACCCAGAGGCAAAAGCCCTCTCCTATACACGGCTCTCCTTTCAGTTCACCAAGACACCAGATCCGTTTAATTTCCTTAATTCAGGTTGGTTGTGTGATTTCAGCTATTTCTGAGCTTAGCAACAAATGTGTAATGTTTCTGTCTTTTCAGGCATACCAAGTTGCTTTGCTGTAATGTGCCTGATGGGTCAAAGCCCTCCTAATCATGCTCATCGTAAAGTGATACTACCATCAATAAATTTAGAGCCTTTTAGTGAGGGCCTTTCATCAAGTCATAATACTGTCCATGCAGTGAAAGCTAGACGCTTTAGGAAGCCATAATTGTAAGTTCCGGCTATGAAATGTCCATTTTTCCCTCTTTGAAACTCTTTTATCACCATTTCTGTTGCCCTATGGTGTATACTTGATTTTATATATTATACAGACAGAGAAATCATTGTGTGCAAAGAGCTGTGCTCCATTTAAGAAAAAAGTGAAATAAAATAGTCATATTCCGGTGAGACCTGAAGGATGATGCTGAGAGAGTACGTGGTCCACTCTTTCTAGAACAATACCATGCCGGTTGCAGACTCTGCTACAATCTAAACTGTAGCAAATTCCAAAGTAATCACTAGCATTACACAAAAACCATCATTCAAGCTCACAGACTTTCTTGGGGACCCTGTACATTTGTCAAAACGTTCTCTAGCATTCGTTCATCATCTGCAGTAAAACTAAAGGTGGGTGTCCCCTTTGTCAGTATATCATGAAACTGTACCAGGTGGTTAATCCTCCTTAGGGAACTTGAACCTTGGCAAAGAATCTACCAGAGTCGAACAGATGCTTAGGCACTCATTAACCAATTCATTTCATCGTCACACACGCTACGTGAGTGTAACATTAAGAGCTTAACACCCTTCTTCCCCACCCCAAAACAGAGAGCCAAGCCTGAAAATCTGCCCTTCATTTGTTCAATATGGCCTAGGCTTGTAATGCAAGTTTAAGTTTTCCAACTGTCTGGAAACATGTAGATCAGCAACACAGCACAGCAGGAACCCAATTTCAGAGTTTTCTGAGCAGTGGGATGCAGTTTTTGAATATATTTTTGTGGTCCAGCTTCCCTATTTGTAATAAAACAGTAGCAGTAGCAGTTTCCCAGTGCAGGAAAACCTCTCTCCATGGGTCCAATTCCGTAACCACAGTTAGAGGAGTTGTCATCCTTATTGCACTGACAGACTCTTGCTGGAAACATCGTGCCCAGCTGCAGAATCAGGCCCTGAAGACTGTATATCGCTTAAGGATGACTTGAAACTTCACACTGCCCTTCAGTGTCACAGTGAGTCTGAAAACATTAACAGCTACCTGAGGAGTCAGGATACGGTTATGTTAAATAAATGGGGGTGAGGGGGATAAAAAATAAAAAAACCCAAAACCCTGGAAGATATTCAGGAGAGATCTACAATTCTGCAAATTTGTGCATTTCTGTGTCAATGGTTGTTTTAAGCGGGAGTGTCAGAACTAACACTGAGTGTCCTTTGGCTGGGATTAGCTGAAGTTCATATCTTTTAGTTTACATTAAGGTAGAAATAGGTGGAGTAGGTTGTGAGGGGCCTCCAAACAGAGGACGCTGACAGATTTTGGAACAGAAAAAGGGCATTTTGTCCTCAGCTGAAGGCTGAGAGATTAGTAAGGGTCAGTATGCCTTTATGCTTTACAGAACTGGGTACAGCACGTGCTGGACAAAAAGAAAAGATGCCAAAGAGCAAAAATAAAGCAGAAAGGAAAATCTTCGCAGCTGTCAATCTCCAGGCAGGCAAAGCAGGCAGCCCCTGCTCACCCACTGCAGGGCAAATCCCTAGAGAGAGATGGGCACTGCAGAGCTTGCAGGAGCTGATCCTGGCAGCAACAGACACTGTCCAAGCCTCAGGAACCTTGGGAGAGAACAGCTTTGTACAAACGGACTCCAAAACATAAATAAGTTGTCCAGGGGATGAAACAGAGACTTCTCAGATCACTGTCATGATAGTCAGCATCGTGCCACTCACAGTACCTCAGCATTACGCCCCTGCTGCCCAGGGCCCAAAGCTTCAAGCAGAAGGGGGAAAGGGGGGGGAACACCACCATTTTGTTTATGGGAGCAAAAGAATGAGATTTTTACACTCAGCAGTAATCCACAGTTGCACCAACATTGGGGTGCCCATTTCTGAGAACCACACAACACAGGGGCTTCTATCTACAAGCCTCTGGTGAGCAGGTAAGAGGTCAGGAACCTGAGCGAGCTCAGCCCTCCAGCACCACAGGGCCCCAGAGAGGCATTCACAGGAGGAGTGCTCAGGGCCCATATCCACAAATCCATTACAGACTGATTTCCTCACAAACACCCCCTGCTCAGGAGGCACCCAAACCTCCTCTTCCCCATGACCACTGCTGTACCCCAGCCCATCAGTAGCAATAGTTATTTGTAACCCCAGCCTTGTCCAAAATCCCCCTCCACTTACCTGAGCAGCTCCCACAGGTTCGGTGGCAGAGGCCAGGAACAGGTCATGGTGCTGCCCATAAGGCAGGCCCCAGCAGCTTGCCGCCCTCCTGGAGCTCAGTAACTCAGTCTAAAGCCATGCATGGCAGACACTGAGGTGAATCTCCTGAAGAACCCTCAGCCAACAGCTCAAACCTCACTGGGGGAGCCAGGCTGAAGAAGAGAGATGAGTTTTTAAAACGCTGAGGCCAGCCCTATGCCCACCAGCTCCCCAGGCAGCAGGAACAGGGGCCTGAGGTGGGACAGGAGGAGCCATTTTGTGCCTGAGGCGGGCCAGGTGCTGAGCACACGCAGCTGGGCAGGCAGCAGCCACCTGGGCCTGGCCCTGCTGGCCACCTCCCGGCCTCATGGGGTGCCCTGCGGGGTCCCGGCCCATGGTGCAGATGGGTGCTTGCTGTGCTCAGCGCCTTTACAAAGCCTATGGTGCAAGCATGTGCCAATAGTAACAGAAGTGCCTTCACAAACTAGTGTTGCACCTCTTCTGCCCAAACATCCTGTTTCTGGGAAGTAAATTGATGTTTTGAAAAGGCAAAGATGTGTGGCCCAACTGCAGCTTTTTTTTTGAAAGAGACACAAACAGCTTCAAGCTGCCCTCCTTCCCCTTCTACCCAAGGGGAAAAAAAAAAAAAAAAAGTAAAATATGCTTTATTCCTTATTAGCTGGTAACACAACACCTCCTGAGCGGTTGTAGCAGGCGGCAGTGAAAGTTGCCGTGTGGCCTGCTTAGAACAAAAACAGGAATGGGAGGACAGCTCTGAAGAGGGTTTTTTACACGCAGCCCAGCCATCATAGCATGCCCAAACCAAGTACTTTTATCCAGTTAATTTGGTGAACGAATCCCTCAGAGTCCCCAGCCATCCACCACTAGAGCTCATTAGAGCCCCATATCCGACTTCTCACGTTGTACCACTGAAAGCACTTCTGCTTAAAATGTAATTAAACTTAAAACAAACAAGAGCTCTCTTCCCCCCTCCGCCCTGCCTCCCCCGGCCCCTGCCCACTGCCGACAGAGGCACCGACCCTAAAGCGATATTTGGGAAAATGTGGCACATTTCCACCACTTACGGCGTGACATTTGCCCAACCCGTTTGTCCTGTGAGCAATTAGAAGTCTAAATACTGGGTGTAATGCATTACTGCTGGGATTTAAACTTGCAGATCTTTTACAAATGAGTAATGTGGTAAGACTTGCTGTCCAATGAGGTGTCTTATTGAAATATCCCAGGCTGCTTCACTTGTCACAGCTGTCGTTTCAGCCATTTGCACTTACACTGTATTGCTTTCATTACAAAAATAGAAATTTGTGTCTTAAGTGCTGTTACATTACTAATGCTAAATATTTAATTCCCCCGGGCTCTAATTATGGTTGAGCACTGGCAACACTGATTCTACTTTTTAATAACAACTGTAAAAGCAATTTGAGCATTTTTCAATTAATTAAATACATAGTGTACGAGTAACCTCTTGTCATTTTGCCCTCCAGGACCTGAGCTAATTTGTGTGGAATAAAATGTTTTGAAAATTAACTGATATACTGGTCTGATCATTGTTGTTCTATTAAATTATAGCCTGCCAAACGAGCATTGTATAATAGTTACATACAATACAGTTTCCTTATTTATGACGGTGTAGTGTTTTTTTGAAAAAAAAAAAACAACAAAAAACCACAACACTTCTACATCCCATTTCTAGAGACCAATGTTCTCAAGGCCTAATTAGCAGGAAGGAGATGGTCTACGTGTGCTATCAACAGCAGACTTACAGCACAGTGAGTCTTCAGCTATGAAAAACAAAGCCTCTCTCCACTTTCCAGACCTCACTTTCACCTTCTTTCACAGCTGAAATTAAAAGTGTTAATTAAATGACTTTCTCCTGCATAAACTCCTACGGATTAGTTAGTGGTTTACACTATAACACATGGGAATCAACTCACAATGTTAAAGCATGCAAGTAGTTTAGAAACTAATTTTTGTCCTCAACTTGCAGAGCCCAATGTGATAAGACTTTGCCGTCAACTGAGTTTGTTGGAATACACAGACAACTAAAAATACATAGCCTTCTCACTCGCACGTTCAGGTATAAAACTAGTTTCTATGCATATGTAACGTGATGCTAAAATTAAAAAGTATGTATTTCCAGTTGATACAACACAGACCCAGAAATTTAGAACAGCAATACACAACAGCACTTTATGCATACCAGTAAGGGACACTAATCTCTTTTTTCTCCACATCCCACATAAAAATAATGTAAAACTTACTGTAAAGAATTAGAAAAAAAATGTTTTTTTTTTCATATTTTTATTTGTAGCTGATGAATAATATTTGTTCAGCATGCACTTTAATATTGTGTTTTATTTTATAGCATGCAATAATAGTAAGTCAAACTATGCTTGAAAAGTGCTTAAGGTTTAATAGTTTAAATATCCCAAAATACACAGGTGAAAGTATGATGTTTTTCGTTTTTAGACAAATAATTCAATAGTAAGGGCAACATTCTTCTTTGAAATCGTGCAAAACATAGATGATATAAAACACTACTAAGAACTGAACACTAACAAAGCACTTCTTATGTCTTATTAAAGTATACTGATATAATGGACTTTCCAGGCAAAGGTTGCCTGTGAGTTAAGACTTATTTATTGCTATTTAAAAAGAAGACTGAAAAAGGCACCTCCAGCCACTTTGCTGGTCTGCAGTGACTTCCTCTCTCTCAGCAGGGTAATGGAGATGGCCACGCTTTAACCTGGAAGCATTGAGAAAACAAGAAACAGCATGTTTTAGTATCTGCCTCCCCTCCTGCCCTTGTCCAGTTACCTGCTCATCCCTGGGCACTGCTGCCACGGCCACTGACCACAGGGCCACCAGCCACAGCTTCCACCCACCTGGCACTGCCTGGGTCTGACAGAGGTGCGGCGGCTTCTGATAGCGTCAGCTGCATGCTGGGGTTGCTCACAGTGGAAGAATCTGGCCCTCTGATATATTCCAAGACCGCCTGCTCCTTCAGGAAAGCACTTTGTGCCTGTATCTACATAAAGCATGAACGCTGATAAGGCTGTGTGCTTAGCTGTGCACAGCTCTGGTCATTCAGTTCTCACTGAAATCCAGAGGAATGGAGTGTACTTGGCAGGGCTCTCCATGCCATGGGCCACGTAAACAAAATGCAAACGAGAGCTAAAATATGGTTTGATCTTGAAAGCTGCATGTTTGTTACCTCTACCTTAAATACATACTTTAACTTTAAAAAAGAAATATTAAAGATACTTTTAAGACATGAGCCATTGACAGGAAAGGACGACTAACTGAATGTTCTCAAATTGACTTTAAATTGTTCCAATATGCTGGAAAAAGAAAGAAAATGAAAGGAAAATCATATCGCTAAAAATTATAGTATCAGCAATTATATCTGTTCAATAGACATTTTGAGGAATTTCATGTCTAACATGATTGGTCACTGTGTGTTCCAACTATGAGTTCACATTTTTTGCTACTTCCAAGGCATCGTGCATACGGAACGCTGCACTCATATAATTTAAAATTAAACCAAGTCTGCAGTTTACGTTAAGTGAGATTCTTCACTTGCTTTGTCTCTCAGACACTAAGAGCTGCAAGTCAAACTAAGCAGGATTGCATTTCAGTTAAAAAATAAAAATCAATAGGCTGCAACATTCCACTGGGACTAAGTAAATTAAGATCTTCAGTCAACATTGCAACACTATTTTTCTGCAAATAAATACTAAATAGAATATACGATTGTGTTACTGTCAAACAAAATTGCTCAGGTCCTCAGCACTTCTGTACAGGTGTGTGTGTGTATGCATCCATGAAACGTATATGTACAGAAAATACAAAGGTCATGAGTAATGTATTGCAGTAATGGCTCTCTTCTTAGAGACAGGTTTATTTAACTGTGTAAAAACTGAAGTTATCTTTACTACTACTGAAAGCTTCCCTAGTATCTCTAGGTGCTGACTTTCAATAAATTCTGGAAACATTCTGCTCACATACTGAGTTTTAAAGAATATGCAGCATGTGTCAACTTCAATAAAAGTGGTGAAGTTCTTTAATTACCCCATTCACTCGGGAGCTGCTTTAACGAAGTATTTTTCAGAATGTGTGAAGATGTAAAATCCCCCCCAAAAACCAACATAGTTATCTGTGTGCAACGACTACTTGGCATCTAACAATAATGGATATACTAAAGAATAAAAATGTGAATTATGCCAAGCCCATAATTCTCAGTGACAGACTACAAAGCTCTTATAGTCAGCGTTAAGCTTTTAAAACTCTAACCCTAATCAATCATAAACATAGAAATAAAAACCTTGTGGTCTTTTTTGAAATCTAAAACACTAGCGCACAACTTTAAATAGCATTTCTATTTTCTCTGAATCACACAGCATTCTTTCCATGTAAAACGTACTTCTGCATGAAAGCTGACTAGTACATACAAGTTAAAAAATAACAACAGCTCTTTAAACACATGAGCTAATTATACCTGGCATATTGGACTTCACTGGTAATATACTGCTTGCCATAGAGCAGAAGATATCCAACCTGGCCAAAAATAAAGGTGCGCAAGATTCAGAAATTGAAGTGCAAACAACCTCTCCCCTTCTCCAGTGCTTACGCCCCCAGGTCTTTTCCCAAAGAGCCAATATTGTCTCCCCAGACTGCAGAGAACTTGGAATCGTATGACTTGCACACGTTTATTTCAACCTGGGTGACAGCACAGCAACAAAAAGCCCATTAAAAAGAAAAAAGGCAGATAACCGGACACGATCTACTTGTGATCATTTTTTTGTGATGTGTTAGTGAATGGGTGCCAGCTAACTAATCTTAGCAGCGAACAAACCTAATTTATACACAGCAGGATGCTGTCAGATTATTTTAAACCTAACAATTATTTCTAGCAACAAGGCAGCATTGCACTTAGTAAGCAGTATAAAAGACAATTGCTCTGTTTTTTCACGTGCTGTTTGATTAATTGGGGGGAGGGGGGCAGGGAGGAGGGATGGATGAGTGAAAGAAACCCACCTAAAGCCAACGACACATTAAGCTCTTTGGAACCAAGCACAGTGAGATAAAAAAGCACGTTTGAAAAAGGCATGATCTGAAAAGTCAGAAGCCTTGCCAAAGTAGTTGTTAGGCAATGCCCCCTCCCAGATGTTTTGGTTTTTGTTTTGTTTTTTTTAGAGAGATGTTCAAGTAAATTTTAATAGCTGTTTGGTGGAAGTTGCTACGTTATAGGTATTAGCTATACCAAGATACCGCCCTCTCTTCTAAGCCAGAAGTACATTTAAGATGACCCAGTCTGACCCCAGGTGTAACAAAAGCCTCAGAAGCCCACAAGGAATTCTTCTACCCCACCCATGCATTTGTTCAAGCACATATGTCCATGAAAACATTTCATCTTCATTCAACAACTTCAAATGCTAGAAAATCTACTATTCCCTTTCTAATAATTTCTAATGATTCGTTGCTCTTATTAAAAATGTACACCTTAAGAGTTTGTCATTAACTGATTTTTATCTCCACACATTGTCAACATATATTGCCTTGAAAATGCTTTGCTATGTCTGGAGTATGAAAACAGCCATGTAAAATCAACTGCCATATTACAGATGTACAGATTATTTTCAGGAACGCACATTTTATTCAACCAAGACTGAAGTTAAAGAAGTTCAAAAGTAAAAGTACAGTACCATTTAAGAAGGTAAACTATGTTTTGTCCAACATAGTTGTGGCAACCATACACAGAAATCATGTGTTTATAATAATAAACATAAATTATGAAATGCCTGGAATTCTGATATATCCATACAGAATGCGGCAATCACTGAAGAGCCAGAAAGTCTAGTTGAAACCAACCTATTATTTGGAGTATTTATAAGAAAATAAAGTCTGTCTGCTCTGAAACCATATTTGTTTTCTTTTTTAGTGCTATATAAACAATATGACAGCCTTAACTATAGCGCTTGATCATTTTAAGTGCCTGGACATAAAATTTTACTCATTGGCATAACACAGCCATGACAGTGCTCTACATAAGACAGATGTTATTTTTCAGCACTGGTTTAATTACACATAACTATATGGTATTAACACTTGAGCAGACAAAAAGTTTATTAGGAAGTCACAAGCATTTCATTAAGGATTTTAACATGGGTATGACAATGGCCCATATTAAGATGCAAGGATTATGGGCTGTCTCAAGGAGCTGCAGCGGCTCAGCTCTCAGCGGCCATGGGAGACGTCTCAGAAGTTCTTGGGATGAGGCACTTCATGTCTGAAACCAGCACGGACGCCCAGAGCTCAGCAGGAGCTTGACCCCACGCTGCCGTCACAGGGCTCAGCTCCCATACCTGGAGCCACCCCGAATTCACCTTAGAAATAAAGAGATTGGATCAGTAGAAAGCTGAGGATTTTAGAAATTATGTGGTTGGTGCTTTGCCTCCTTGAGCTACGCACATTTGCAGCGCAGAGCTCGGTGTACAGGTTAACAAGAATAATAAAGAATTTGATGGAAGAGCTCAATGTTTTCTCAACGTACAGCAGTACACAGCCAAGTTAACTCAGAACTTGGCAGTAAAGCAACAGATTTCACAGTCACATCAGATCTATTAACACAATGTAGAAATACTAGCCATTTTAAGTTTGTGCACATACCCAAATCTGTGTGTCTTAGTCCTATGAACGCCCATCCCTCATCTCTTCACGCTGCTGCTTTAGAGGCCCACAGGAGGTTAGTGCTCAGCAGATGCAGGCTTTGGTCTGAAAGCACCGTGCTATTGGAGGATAAACCAGCCAGGGGAGGCTGCTCTCTCCAGCACAGCAGTACCTTGGTGCTATCCCTGGTGCACACCAGTTCCTCTCCAGATGTTGTACATTGCTTTCCTCCCTTACCTATGGCACGTGAGAGAGGCCAGGGCATGCTTCCTCATTCTTCAGCAGAGAACCAATTAAAAGGTATCAAATGCAACGCCCCCTGAGCTGGAAGTTCAGCCCTTTCTGCTACTGAACTGAGTTCTTTTCATCTAGCAGTGCCCCAAGAGGAGACGCAAGCAGAGTTGCTGCTCTCAGGTTTCTGACTACTCAGAAAGCCTCTTGTTCTTTGTCTGCCCGAGTCCTGTTTGTGGGACAGCACCTACAGTCCACAGCCTCCGTGCAAGAAGAGTCAGTTTTGAGGTGTGCTGGTTTAACCCAGTATGCCTCCACTACTAGAGATCATCTGTAACATTCTGATTTTAACACAGGGAACACCAAGACCTTGCATATCTCACTGGATTCCTGCATCTACTGATGAACCATCAGACAGAAAGACAAGCAGCAGAATATGGGGAGATGGAGCTCTGCTGCAGAGTTGGGGGCTCTCCCCTCTTCTCTAAAGGCAGCTCAGGACACCGTGTGTCAAAAGCAGTTCTGCCAATGCATGCAGTAGTTGAGGCAGCCTCTTTGATGAGTGTGTTCATGCAGCAGTGTGTTTGCTAGGTATGGAAACATTTGTACTGTTCAAACATTTTGACCACAGATGGATTTCCCTGCAATCACCGTCCTCTGCTACCTACTCACTCTCTCTCTCCACTTGCATTGGCAAACTATGCAGTCCATCCCTGAAACACACAAATTATACATGATATAACTGACTAGCTTTCCACCAGGTCACATTTTTTTGCTGCATCTTAGAGATGCAAGTGAATATGATGAAAAGACTACACCAGCAGCAGCTCCTCAACACACTCCTGATAACATGCCACCTTCCCAGACATGCCATCCATGCAGCTGGTCTGCACATTCCCTGCCCTTTCATCAAAATGACCCAGGCTACCAGTTAACCAGGATTTGATAACGTGATCAGCTTGGGCTAAATTAAATCTGGGTGTGCTCAGTGAAACACTTCAGCATGCTTGCCTAGCAGGGGCAATAACTTGCAAGAGAGTGAGCAAGCGTGCATGAAGCTTCCTTCTTTAACCAGCACAGACGCTGACAAAGGAGGCTGCACCTCTTGCCTTCTCTGAACTTAATCCCAGCAATTTAAAGCAGACTTGTGGAAAAAAAAAAAGACGTGAATCTGAAGTTACTCTAAAATGCAACTCCGAGGACACATTAGTTCCACTAGAGACAAAGTATAAGCCAGACATAATAGGTCGAGCTATAGTCAAAAAGATTGCACAGAGAAAGAAAGAATTAATAATTCTTAATTTGGCATAACACAACGTTCCCAACAGCTCGTCTCTCCTTCCAGTAATTGTGTCTTGGCAATGTACATATTCAAGAAATCATTGCACAAAACACACTTTCTGTTGGAAAAAAAAATAAAGAAAGTAAAGCACCTTTCTTTGTAATATTGTCATTCTGAAAACTAAAGAAGCTTTTACTGAAAGGTAAAATATGCCATCAAAACACCACGGACAAAACCTCATTCATTCCTTACTTGTTTAAGAATTACTAAAAAGAAACATTTTGCAGAGGGCTAAGGCAACAGTAATTTAGACAATAACAAACTGAGTGTTGTAAGAATAACTATCCCATTGAATAAAAGAACTCTGGCAAGAAACTTCTCACATGGCATTCAACATACTTTCAAATAAATGACTGAAGTATGCAAGTTCAATTACTTCAAAAATAACGACTTTCCAGCGATTTACCATAATGACAACACTGTATAGAAAGATACAATCACTCTTTGTAGCCTAAAAATTGTCAGTTTCATTTTACAAAGATAACTTCCAAAAGCATCTTGTCGTGACAATCAAGTTTTGAGGGAAAAAACAACCTGTCATTTGATAAATAGATGAAATTAACTGTCATGAAAACCACTTAAGCACTCCTCTTTCCTGTTATCCTTCTCATCTCAGCAGTAACTGATAAGAAGATTTCAGGGAGGTTCAGTCATTGATGGCAGGATCTAGAAAAGAAATAATTTTACAAACAGTTATCATTCCCATTCACAGCTTCTAGTTACTGTATTTCACCAACTTGCACTTAATTAGCCTCCTTCTGCCTCTGATATGAGCACAATGGACAAACTACTTCATAAAAATCACTGCTCACTGCTGCAATTACACCTTACACCAAGGAATTGCCATGGTTGCATCCTATCACGTTAACAGTGCCTATAAAGGTATCATTAACAGGGTCCTGTTATCTACCAACTATGAATTGCTGATACCAGCCAGGGTGTTAACCAGCAGGAAATCAGACTTGAGTCATTATCATGCAGTTCTTTACTTATGGCCTATGCTTGAACTTGAAACTCTTACATTTCTATGCAACTTCTCGAAAATATACCACTTGTCCACAGCACAGGAACAGATGCAACAGCTGCCACAGAATTTGAGAACAATGATCACAGCATATTTTCCAAAAGCCATTATCTGAGGCTTTATTTGGCTAAGGAAGCAGCTTCTTTAAGAGGAAAGAAGAGCATGGATTAGTCAATGAAAAGGCCCGAGCCTCATATCTCCAGGACTCTGTATGACAATCCCGCTTCCAACATTTCCACATTAAAGCTGTCATAGCACACCTGGCAGATTTCTAGTTGGCATCTTCCACGTTCTAGGTTCCTCACATCAACTAGCCTCAAATGGCAGCTGAGGTTTTAATGCCAAGAAACACCTGCATGCAAACTGTGTCTGCCTTCTACCTTTCTCTAGGCCACACTGCCACTTAGGTCACTGCACTGACGTAACAGCTACGCAGTCTTCTACTGCACTGCAGCAGCACACCTACTGACGTGACAACAGGAATTGAGGGGTCTTCAGCCCTACAGGAACCTAGCTGCCTTCTTGGTTAGCAACCGGCATCCTTTTTCGTGACGAGCATCGTAAGGACAGAGCATATGGTCCTTCGAAGGGACATCAAAATAAATATGACAGGTCAGTGCAATCATCATATCGAATGAATTCAAATGATGCCATATCTAAAATGAAATGTGTGCACATAATAAAGATTCAAATGACAAAAAACCCTACCCTTTATCCCTCTCTGAATTATTTATGAATTCTGCAACTCCAGCTGTTGCCACCAGCCCAAGGACATTTCTTCATTTTGGGAATGACATTCCATATTAAAAGATAAGTTAACAAAACAAAGGACACCATGGATCTTCCTTAAAAAACATTGGAAAGTACAATACATCTTTCTCCAGCATTTACCAAGGAAAATAATCAACAATCAATTAAGCTTTTTTTCTCAACTTGTTCCCATAATTCTAAACACAGATTTCAACACTCATGCATTAACTCAGCCATGCCTTTCTAACTGCAGCAGTTAGGCTAGACCCTCAAAGCACCTTGGGTCCTCCTCGCAGACTTTTAGGGTTATCTCCCTCTAACAGTTCACCATAAACACCAAGGCATCTTAAAAAGCACTCTGCAATTCTATCACTACTTAAATTAGGGAAAACTTTCAGTACGTAATGTGGTCTTTCTAGAAAAAGTTAATATTCTACATGCACGTAAATGCTTTTGATGATAAATTCTTTGTGCATAAATTAAAACCAAAAGAAACAGCAACTTCAAGACATGCAGTTTAAGGCACAAGAACAGCTTTCAGGTAGCTATGCCATTTAGATTAGCAAATGCCGGACGGTGGTGACCACTTAACAGACTGTTAGCTCTTAGATTTCTAACTAACAGTATGGGGGGGAAGCTTAGCCAGTAAGCATGACTTCCATCACCTACACTTCCATATCCTCCCGCATTCTGCACATGACCCTAAATATTAACCCTAACCTATATTGAGCCCCATATGGTTTACCAACAGCTTCTTCTCTGCCACAAATAAGATAATCCCTTGTTGCCCACAACCTTCGTTTCATAGTGATTCCTCCTCTTCTTTCGCCTAACTGATCTGCAGTTGGGTTTACATCCTGCTCCTAGGAGATCGATACCAAATGCCACAAAACCATTTAAGATTCATTTTGTTTGTTTTATCCTCCTTAGTCACCTGAAAGCATACTAGCAATTGTAGCAGTTCTAATGCTAAAAGGAGATGTAGGGAGAAATGTAAGAGATTCCAAGTTCCCATCACCAGAAATCTCTGGTATCACCAGCAGAGCTCCCAAGCCATTTGTCAGCTTCCTGCAGCCAAGAATGTGCCACTTGGCCTCAGTGCCAAGCACGTCCTCAGGCCTGAATCAGACTGCCATGCAGGCAAGTATTTAATAAGCAAACTTTGTCTCAGGGAGAGGTGGCAGAGCAAGAGGAGCTACCTGTGCTGCAAGTGAAACAAGCCAATGGTTTTCAAGCAGAGCCCACTTTGGTTCGGCAGGACCTCCAGCAGTTCAGCTTTTGTTCAGCTTGGTAACACTGAGCTCATACACCGTTATCCAGGAAAAGCAGATGTGGTTAAAACAAACATTTATTTGCCCTTCGGTCTGCATTAGAACTGGCACTGAGCCCTGACCAGCCTCCCTCTTCCTTGCTGCTGTGGGAAAACTACCAAAAGACCACCTTCCCTTCCCACCTCCTGCTGTTGGGGAAAAAAAAAAAAAAAAAAAAAAAGCACAGAAACAAAGAAGACAGTCAGAGGATTTGGGATGGGTAGAACACCATTGAGCTGTTTAACCAGTTTAAGCTTAAGCTCCACGAGCACCAAATTCTCGTGATGGCTGTTTCTGTAGCTGAGGTTATTACTCCCTCACCACTGACACTTCACCAGTATTTTGCAAATCCCTGGTGTTGTGCACAATCCCTCTCAAACTAAACAAATGTACACTGCATCCTTCTGCAAATTAACAAATTAAAAAACTGTAACATCTCTTACGTTCCAGGGTTGCCATTTAACTCTCAATGCCACAGGTTCTCCAGTGCCTTCTGAAAGTACCTTCTAGCTGTGCTAGAGGAATGACATTTGCAAAAATCACCTGTGTGAGGAAGCGTCCTTCTGAAGATTTTCACGAGCTGCTTGGATGCAATTGAAGTCAGTCCTCAAAAAATAAGGAAAGTCATCTTTGTGCCCAAACACACTCACTAAATGCTCCTGGCTATGATATTGTTTCATAATTGACATATTGTACGCAAACATTCCAACAAAATAGCGCATGTCGCATGTCACTGGCTTACACAGTGACTTATGCCTAGTGCTTTTGCAGAGCTCTCCCAGTGTTGCGCAGTGCTCTTGAATACAAATGACAAACTGATCCCTTCACATGATAATTTTTTTTTAGCGTTCGATTTTTAATGTTAAGAAAATTGTACCTCAACATGGTCTTTAATCTAATCCTTACCCTGAACAACTGAAGTACAACTGTATTAATCTATTAGATGCTTTTCCACACCACACCTATGGCACTGCATAAATTACTGTAATTTAAATGAATTACTGCTTGAAAATTCTCATTCTGTAAGAAACGCGCGGTGTTACAAGGCACCAGTAAGAAAAATGTTCACTATGGTAACTAAGTTTTATAATATCGTATATCTAGGTTCTCATAAACCAGCTATTCTAAATAGCTGCTAAAGGACAAGAATATTAGACCGATCATATAGAACACACATCAATACATCCAAGAAGTCAATAATACAAAATTAAATCTACAGTTTATTTAGATACATTTACATGCTCATGTATGCGGAATCCACAAAAATGCCATTAGGCAAGCTGAAGAATATTATTGCAAAAGACAATACCAAGAGTAATTCTCTCTCTGCCCTGGATAACTTGCATTTTTCTCTTTAATCATATGATCTACTGAACTGCACAGAAGAAAGAGAACTTGGAAACAAAAATAAAAATAAAGAAACCACCACCAGCAACAGAAACCCCACCTAAGTTTTTGTTACACTATGCTGCGTACTGCTACTGTTTAAGGATGACTTCTTTAAGACTGCACACTTCCACTACCTAACAGTAAGAATGAAAAGCTTCTTGCTACAAGCTAAAAAGAAAGTCTTTACCATGCTCCTTGAAGAGCTCATTTTCACATTACTCAGGCTTCATTATGCTGAATCAATATTCGTTTAGTCACTGGGGTTATTGACATATTTTAAAATAAAAGTATACCCTTCAGCTACTGCACTCATTACGGGTAATTTGTCTTGTCAGGGAGCAGGGAATATTATCCCAGTCTTTCAGGGGCTGACAGCCCATGGAAATACCTCCCCTTGGTTACAACTGTAAATAATTTTAAGGTAAAATATTGAAAAATCAATGACTGTTTCCTGCAATCTGTCACAAACAAATCAATCATAATCTCCACAGCCAGAGAGTATGATTTGAAGGAGATGAGAGCAGATGTAATTCTTGGCTGGAATCTCTCATTTCAAAATCACTTCACATAATGGTGTCATCATTTAAACACTTAGCAGTCACTGCAACTGCCACTCACAACATCTAGTTGGACAAAACCGCAAGGAAGAGGAGGAGAAATTCCATCACTGTTATGTAAACAAACATCTCATTTAAATGTTTGCAACATTAGCAAATTGCATAGATATAACAGCTAGGCTCATCTCTCCACAAAAGGTCCACTAGCTTTCTTTCTCAATGGGAGATTCTCTATAAATTAGCCTCTTAAAATGCAAAGTGTTTTAAAACAAAACTAGGCTTCACAAAAGGCACGTAATAATATCTGGCACTAATGCTGTTTCTAAAAATATTTCAGTCTCATTCACTCCAAATTGCTCCTAACAGAATTACACATCAAATTCTCATGAGATTGAGAAAGGAAAATTGTCTGAAGTACCTCTGTCTTTTTAAGACCAATAAGGATCTCAATGCTTCTTTGTCCTCTACATATTACGTTTCACATCTAATTTTCATTAAGCACACACCGACTCAACTTTAGCATAGGTAACACCACTGCCGAGTACAGGTGAAAAAAAAAGTCATAACCTACATAAATTAATTGAGAGTATATTTTCAACTTGCACTCAAAGAGATTAACTGTTGTATATGGAATTACATTTGTATGAAGGATCAATGTATACATAAAGAATTAAGTACTGTGCAGTCAAAATGCTATAAACTGATCTTTGTAAACGTGAATCATTTGTGTAAAATGAATCTATTTTTATAGAGGAACACTAATACTTGGACTCAAATTATTTCTTCATTCGTCCTCTACCTCACCCCAGACTACATTTTCACCCTGACACCGCAGTGCTCGAGACACTTCTGTGCAGATCAGCTGAGATAAAAAACAGCAGACAGGATGCAATTGTTGTGCAACTGCAACTGTGGGCCTAAGCCTGCATTCCTTGCACAAACAAAATTCCCAAATGCTCACCGAGTGTTCCACTTCAGAGCCTATAATTTGAGCTCTTACTCTTTAATGTGCAGAGCTCGTTATCACATATTCATTTTAATCATATAAACCTTAACAACTCATATTTCTGAGTATTTATCTTGCAACTGTAGGACTAAGGAAAAAAATGCAATTGAAAAGATGGAATTATTTTCTCTTTGCTTGCAAACATTATTATATACAATATATGTATGTATAAAGCCTCTGCAAGGTTGTAATTCCTTTCAAGTAGGTTTTACGTCTATCTTCTACACGGAAAACACATCTCTAAGACTAATTCTTTATTGATAAACATCAAAATCACTGTTGTTTGTAGCAGCTAGAGAAATTATCTTCTCAGCAAAATAAACTATTAAAAAGGGAAAACAAAGTCTCAGCCAAGAAGAAACAGTTATTGCCTTAGAGTCTAACCAAGTGCAAGAAAACTGCAAATACCAGCTGTGAAGTCAATCAACTGATCCTGAGGAAAGGCCACTCTATTGTGAAAGGAAGCAGGGGGTGGGAGGAAACAATCACAAAAAAAAAAAAGAGGAAAAGAAAAAGGTAAAAAAAAAAAAAAAAAAAAAGAGCAGCTCCTACTAATGAGTTGCCATACCTCACTATGGAGGACATTTCTTTTCCCTGGATGAAATCTGGAGTGAAGCTATCCGATCAACAGACAGCCTCAGCTCGTCAGCCCTTTTAAATCCCCTCACTGGCCAACAGACTCTCAGGGAGTGAGACCCCGCTTACCACATGAAGCCATTCCAGGACGGAGAAGCAGCGTGCCATACTGAATATGTCAGCATCTTTCCCCAGCGCTGCTCCCCTGAGCCAGGTTGTTATTGCTCATGACAATCACGCAATTAGGTGGGTCAGGAATCACAGAAGACAGAAGAGATCCATTCTTCCTGCATGCCAGTTATCCTGTTCATAAAAAAAGAAGGCAATGACTCTCTCTTCATTGTAAGGCACTTAATAAATATTAATAATAATAAAGTCAGTCACATCTCCTAGACAAATGTTTTTTTTGCAATTTTTGACACTCATTGGTCTCAGGAGGGAGAACCCACAAGTTCAAGATGGAAAAAGACTCAGTTCCGTACTTGGACGCAAGAGGTCACAGAAGGCTGCACCGCAGTGGACATTACACAACAGCTCCCCGACAAAGGAAGCCCTGAGAAGAGCGAGCAGCACAGGCTGCAGCACTACAGATGTTCATGGAGATTTCATGGGTTGGCACTATGAGCACTGTTTTCTGCTGGATAAAGCAGTAAGTTGCCGTAGCAGCCAAGAGGACTGTGAAGGACAATACACATGACTTTCTGGTCAAGAAGAAGAACTATTCCTTGAATGAAAAGGTATTTCTTCATTGTACCTTTCTCAAGTCACAAAAGAACTATGGGTTATGGAAAACACTGAAAAAAGAAAAGATGCTGGCTTAAAAAAAAAAAAAAAAAGCTAACAGTACTTCCTCCATTACCCAGCTTCTCAATTTACTGTTCTCACTCATACTGTTTATTTAGGCCACTAGTATATGCTCATTTATTAAATGCTGCTCCACACAATCAAAGAGCAATAAAAATTACACAGTGCATATTTATATCATAGTCACATCATGCAGTATTACTGATAAATTACACTATTAACAATGCTCTACCTAATAAGTTTATAAAATCTTCTTGTTTGGGTGTTATGGAAAGACAAACCCTGCCTTCCATCTGTGTCCTTCCCTTCTTCAGCGCTGATTACAGCAGTCTCACTGAGCTCATCTGGAGAGGGGAAAAAAAAAAAGAAAAATATTAGCTAATTACAATGTTTGCTACCTGCACCACCTGACAGTCTAAAAAGAAATACTGATGTATCTGGAAACATGAATTCTGTTTTTTGTTAGAGACCAAACTCAGTATCACAAAGCACAGTGCCACTTCTGCAATGCCTTACTCAATGAATCATAACGTACACAAAACATATCACTTGCCATTAATTCTGAATTGACCTTAATATGGTTAAAAATTGTGGCAAGCCAAAACACATTCTGGGTTTGTATGAGGTCTCCTCCTGCGCTCAGGTGTGCTTGCTGGATGGACTGCTGGATTCATCCTCCCCTTCGCGGCCCTCACCGCTTCTCCTCTTGGCTGCGTTCTGTCAAGCCAAAAAACAGACATAGGGTGAACAGAGAAATGGAATAAAAAGATAGTATTTGTCACTAATTGAGACAGATTTCCCTTACAATCAAGGATTAAGGACCGAGCAACAAAGGGTTCCTTCACCCATTGATCTAGTGTGCTTGTTAAATCCCACGGACACTGTTATCACCACATCCTCCTGGATTATGTTCAGTTCTGTGTTTTCTAAGAGGTGCCACAAACAAGAGCATGTGGTCTACGGAATATGGAAATTTAACGGCAATTAACTAATGAATCAGTAACAGCATAAATAACTTCCTTTTGCTTAAAAACACAACAGTCTAATAAATTATAGGAGTGTGGACAACAACTGCAACCTGAGTATTTTGAAGCTGTGCAAAAGGTTCCAGGTATGCAAACAGAGGCACGGAGGTTACAGGAAGAAACCTACACCATAAGACGTGCCAGAAGCTGAGGGAGGAAGCTAGCCCAGGACTCAGTATTCCTAGTCCCTTACCTACTACCAGGTCTTCCCCTTCACCTTCTCAGGCAACATAAAAGTTCCCCAGCATTTCTGCAGCTTCCTCTCAGATAACTACCTGGATTTCCTCAGTTTCGGTTCTACCCAGGGTCACAGGAGCACGCTTCATAACACAGAGAATATCAGCTAAAGTTTAACTGAAGCAAGAAATTAAATACCAAAATAAACTTTAGGAAAAGCAAAGAGCAAGCAGAACAAAAATGCCTTAAAAGTAGCTTTTCCAACCTCGTCTCCGCAGAGCTGTCTGCTTCCCAAGAGATCCACGCAACCTAAAGCATGCTGACGCTCGGAGAGGCTCCGGCCCTCCCTAACCAGCAAGGGAGCCAGCACAAAGTAATTCTTACACCGTTAGTATCATAAAGAAGTTGTAGGCATCTTTTATAATGACAGAGTATTCTTAATAAAAGCTTCAAGCAGGTTTTATAGCTGCATATTATCCAATGAAACCAGTAATAAACAGCACTGTAGCATTATTTAGTGCAACTCCAATACGCCAAGAGTCACAACCTCGGTTTTATTTATCGCGGCAGCTAAAATGTTAGTTCTTAGCTTTACAGTAGCAGCCAAGACTGTAGCTGTTTTATCCCAGCACACTGCCATCTGGATACTGATACTTTGTTATGGGATATGAAAGAAGAGCGTAGTTACCTAACGCAGCTTAATTGAAAACAGAAGACCTAAATATTACACCAGGCATTATTCTACACAAAATTAAACGTGAAGGGCATGAGAAGTTTCAGAGATGCTAGCAGAGACTATTTCAGAGGTAAACACTGAATTCCTGATGTGTGACAGAAACGCTGAGAAACACTGAAAAGATATGCTCGTGAAAGGAAAGCTGGAAAATGCACCCTTTGGGGAGGGTAGGAGAGCGATCGGTCACAAGTTAGGTAGCATAGTGAGATTTCTGTTATGATCATCTGGATCCAGCTTGAAAGACCTGACTAGTTTTCTTTTCTGAAATTGATTTATATGAAGAAAAGAATTGGCCCTATGTGTATATTCACTTTAACGTGCAGAAAGCAGCCTCAAGAATCATTTGCATCTGCATTATCTATATTAATAAACAGGAACTAGAAACCTCTCCTGTTAATAACGATCAGAGAGTACTAACTGTTAAAAAGAATTCCTTGGATGCAAGGCCAGAAAAACTACCTGGCACTACATTTCTCATCGGAGAGGTAACGCCGAGCTGCCGCAAATACCAGTCATTAGGACTGCAAATATGCATGCCAGAATGGGTAAGTGTGTAAGTAAACCAGATAAAATACAAACCCTTCTGAACACGCCACTGCTAATAAAAGTCACCCACCTTTAACACCCACGCCGTGGCCAGGTTCTAGCTGTGGTAGCGCTCAGCACATTGCAGCACTGCGGTGGGAAGGAAATTTGCTGCCGCATCGAAAGCACACAGCACAGGGAGCCACGGCCGTCCTGCTCGCTGAGGGGCTTCTCTTTCAAAATAAGGAGCCAACAGGAGATGTGGCTTGGTTTAAGTGAAAAAACTTGTTTAGACATGAGAGCAGTTCTTCCCCCCACCCCAGTCATATGGAGAGTCTATTTTTCTGCATATGTCCTCAGAACTGCAAGCAAAATAAACCCTAAAGACATATCTAACTTAGTCCATATCATGCCCACAAATTCAAGAGAATCGCACCATTTAAGTTAATTACAGGAAACTTTAAGGAAACTGAAATACAGTCTCAGGTTCTCCCATGATACTGTCAAGATCTTTGGAGCTACATGTTCAATACAGTAACTACGGACTGGATTTAAGGACTGCCAGCTGCACTCATGCATCGTTTTATACCACATAATAAACAGTTTCCCTGAAAAAGAACTAAGACTGATAATCAGGTCCCTGGCAAAAAGTAATTTTACAAACAAAGGCTAGCTAAGAAAACAACAAGACAGGAGTGCACCTAAGCTACCTAACGCTCAGTCACTAGAGGCAGCAGGGGAGAGTTGCCGGCAGTGCCCACGGAGGTGCCCACCTCCGCCTCAGCCTGCCGAAGCAGAGCACTAACAAGTCGATGCCCGGGCAAAGTACGCGCAGGCAGCAGGAACAACAGGGGAGCTGCAGACATCTCGTGGGGCTCTGCCCTAAAACTCACCCGAGGCTGGCACTTCCACGGCACGTAGTGACCCTGTAATGCCCAGCACCTTGTCTTGGGGAAGGCAGTGGCAGCGTGCACCAGCAAACGGCTGCAGGAAAGCGCCCCTGCATTTTGCTGCCAATGCTTCTGCCGATATTCCGGGTGCACTGCTTTAGCTACTCTCCAGCTAATAACGTATTGATTCAACAGAGAAAAACACAAGCCCCTCATTCTCCTTTGCAGGCTAATTAGCTTTACTACTATGGTATCGTAAAGGTGAAGAAAGTATTTTTGTTTTCTTTACAATTAATAGATATTATATTCATATGGATTTGCTTTGTTCTGCTCTTAGTGTAAGCTGTTAATACTTTAAAATACACTATATAAGACACCTCGTAGCAGCCAATTTCCCCTGCTATCTGTCTTAGTATTTTCTTAATACGAGCAGTCTTTAACAGAGAGTATTTGTCTCCTATGGATCTCTTGATAATACACTCCCAAACTGAAATGGGGAAACAAATTATGCAGTGAGTGTCTATGGTCAGGTATTCTGATAAAGAAATACCAAAAAGGTTTTGAGAAAACAGCCTCCTTCTCATCTACCCCTGCAGAAAAAAAAATAAAAAAAAGAGTTGAAGTGATCTCCTAATGCATCTCCCTTCATAATTCATGCCGAAAGATGACATTTTCTCAGGATCTTAATTAAGATAATGATGAACACCTGTGTCGGCATTCTTTGGCAAGACAGCATTATCCATCATAATCTTTTAAGTACACTCAAAAAAAAAAAAGCACCACCAAAACCACAATCATATGACGGAACCAATCTGTTGCTTCTCTTCGCACTAAGTTTTACATCTCAGGCACACACACAGACGATTAGATCTCTAAAGACTGCAGCAAAAGCCAGGATCGGTAGATTTTAAAGTTTCAACAGAAAGTAGCTATTAAAGTAATTAGATTAAGCGTATCATATTTGAGATACCTAAGTTTAACTCCATCCAACACAATCCACCTGCAACTGCACCACTCACAGTCAGACATGACCAATGCTGTACTTTTCAAATATATTATTTGCTGTTATTTTCACAACGACCCCAAACCTTTTTCCCTTCCAAAAGGAAAATACTCACCAGCAATCCCTGTTAGATCTTCATGCACTATTTTATTAAGCTATTTTACCCCGTACCGCAGATGTTTGTGCATCCTAAATGAAATTATGCAAATGAAAGCAGTGTGGAAAAATGCCTAAATACGCAAGTTCAAATATTGCTACATTTTGGTCACTGCATTTTGTGTGGTCGTGTCAAATCCAAGTTCTACTTATGTCTAAAATTCTGTTCGAGTTTGAGTACTAAAGTGAGCAGAGATCATTTAAAAAAGCTCTGCAGGGCAAGCCCTTCGTATTAAAGGCTAGAAAATAGAGAATTGTAATCGTTTATTTATGCAGCTGAATTTAAACGCACAAGAGTTGATTTAAATAAATTCAGAAGCACGCAAGCAGCACGTAAATCCTATCATAAGAAATCCATCAATAAGAAATTACTGTACGATCGGCGTTTCTTCTATTGCATTAGGAGTTTAGCATCCAGGGAATTGTGATAAAAATATAGGGAGAGCAGAGAGTGCACCACCGACCTGCAGCGCGCTGGTACGAGCCGCCAGCTGGCACAGAGACACGATCCCCACCTGGAAACGCACCTACCGTCGGTGCCCACGGAAAGCAGCGCGCGGGTCCTCCAGCCCGTGGCAGGCGGACAGACGGACAGACGGACAGGCAGACCTTCGTGGGCAGGCGATGCGCGTTTCGGGGCGAATTTCTGTTTTTTCCGCCATCCCGGGCTGCAGCCGGTCTCCACGCAGATCAGCCCTGCGCGGTCAGCAGTTAGCGTGCTGCTCGCACAGGGCAGGGCGGCTGGGGGCTCGCAGCGCGGGGCACAGCCGCGTCCCGGGGGCACAGCCGCAGCCCCAGGGCACTGCCCCAGCCCTCCGGGGCTCCCCGCGGCGTGCGGGAGCGGGACGGGGCCGCGGGGGCCGGCACAAACCGCCCGGCAGCGGCGCTGGAGGCAGCCCCGGGACGCTGCGGCCGTGCCCGCGGCCCCGCGCCGCCCCCCGGCCCGGCCCGGCCGGCAGAGGGCGCCCCGCGGCGCCGGGGCAGCCGCGCCCGGAGCCGCTCCCCCGGAGGCCGGGCCGTGAGGCGGCCGCCCCGGGGCGCAGCGCCTCCTGGCAGCGCCGCTTCCGCACTCCGGCCGCTCCCCCGCCCTGCCCTCCCCGCGCGGAGAGACAGCGCGGCCGGCCAATGGGAGGGAAGGACGGCCCGCCGGCCGGGGAGAGCGGCCAACCCGGCGCCGGGAGGGGCGAGGGCGGGGCCGGCGGCGGCAGGGGACGATGGGAAATGTAGTTCGGGGCGCGCCCGCCCCGCCCGGGCGCCTCCTGCCCGCCGGGGGTCGCCCCCCGACCCCCCGCCGCCGGGGGGGCGCCGCCCGCGGCGCGTTTGGGGCTGATCCCGGGGGCAGGGGCCGCTGCCGGGTCCCCCCGGCCACGACGTGTTTCAAACAGCGCCGGTTGCGCTCCCGAGGGGGTTCCGCAGCCCCCCTGCCGCCCCCCGACGGCGCTCCCCGGCTGCACGCCCCCGCGGATGTGCTGTGTGCCCCCAAAAAGCACCGCCCCCCCCCCCCCCCCACCGCCCGCCGCTCGTGGAGGGAGGGGCAGGGGGCAGCGAGCAGAGGGGTGGGGATGGGGGGGGGGGAGCCGGGCGGCTAATAAATCGTATTAAATCTCTCCATTTTTTATTATCATATAGCGATTGGCTTGCGTGCCGGCGCGGCACTCAGCACACGCGGGAAGTTGGAGCCGGGGCCGGAGCGGCTCGGCGGTGCCTGCGGGCCAGGAGCCGGCGCACTTGAGCCTCGGCTCGGCGGGGAGGGCCGGGGGGGCCGGGGGGAGCGCGGAGCCCCCCCGCGGGCTGGGCCCGGCCGCGGCAGCCCGGCGGGGTCCTGCCAGTCCTGGCGCTGACAACACCCCGCGAAGGAGGAGCCTCGGCGGGCCGCGCTAGAAGGCGTCAGGAGCTGCGATTTCCAACTTAGCATCTTGGCAGGACCCTTCGGAAAGCGAGAGCGAGGAGGAAAAAGGGGGGGAAGGAAGGAAGGAAGACAAGACAAAAAAAAAAAGAAAGACAAAAAAAAGCCGCCCCCCTCTCGGTGCGGGGGGAGAGAGAGCGAGGAGGAGAGGGGGAAAACGAGACAGAGGAGGGGGCGGAGGAG
Organism: Cygnus olor; assembly: GCF_009769625.2. Classification (NCBI taxonomy): domain Eukaryota; kingdom Metazoa; phylum Chordata; class Aves; order Anseriformes; family Anatidae; genus Cygnus; species Cygnus olor. Next base: position 15,488,435 of record NC_049180.1, on the reverse strand, counting down.
GAGGACGCGGTGCCAGGCTGCGGGAGCGGCGCGGAGCAAGGTGCCGCCGCTGCCCGCCGGGCGAGGGCCGAGAGGCGCCCGCGAAGCCCCGGCCGCAGCGCGCCCCAGCCCGGCAGCCGCCCCCCGGTGTCCCGGGCTCCCCCCCGGGTATATGTGTGCGCCTGGCCATGTCGTATCCTCAGGGTTACTTGTACCAGCCGTCGGCGTCCTTGGCTCTCTACTCCTGCCCGGCGTACAGCACCAGCGTGATCTCCGGCCCCAGGACCGATGAACTCGGCAGATCGTCGTCGGGCTCCGCTTTTTCCCCTTATGCCGGATCTACCGCCTTCACCGCCCCTTCCCCGGGCTACAACTCCCACCTCCAGTACGGCACCGACCCGGCCGCCGCCGCCGCCGCCGCCTTCACCTCCTACGTGGTAAGAGCAGCCCCGGGCCCCCGGCGCCCACTTTTTTGGTCCCCCGCACCCCTTTTTTGGTCCCCTTTTAGTTTTTTTCGGAGCCGCCGCAGCCGGGGCGAGACGGGGCTGGGGCGGGCAGCGGCCGGGCGGGGACGGGTTTCATTCCTTTAAACACAAAATATCTATATTTTTTTTTAAAATAAAGGAGCAGTTTTATTCCGCAACAATTTTCTTGTTGTGGTTTGAAAGGGAACGAACGCATCAGCGGCCGGCGGTGGGAGAAATGCGGGCGGTAAAGCCAGGCAACTTTCCCCTCGCAGCGCTAATTGGGCTGCTTCGTTACGGCCGGGCTCTAATCCCCGGCCGCCCGGCGGGGCAGGGCAGGGGCGGCCGGGCTCGGCGCTGCCGGGGGGCTCCGCGGGACCGGCCCGGGGCAGCCCAGCCCGAGCCCCGCGGTCCCTCCGAAGCAGCAGGAGCGGGGACTTTCGCTGCGCTTCTCCCCTCTGGTTAGCGTCTAGGCGAAGTTGCACGGAGTTATTTCCCTTTTCCCTTTTTTCTCCTCTTTTTTTTTCTTTCCCTCTTTTCTCTGCCTTTCTGCCCTTTTCCTTTTATTTCCCCCCTCTAGCCCCCGGCGGAGCAGCCGCCCTACGCGGCCCGGCCCGGCCGCCGGGGCCCGGCAGGTTGCCCGCTGCGGTGGCAGCCCGGGGGAGGACGAAGGGAAGGGAAAGAAGAGAAAGGAAGGGAAGGGAAAGGTGGGAAGGAAGGGAAGGGAAGAAGGGAAGGTCCCCTGGCCGCGCTGCCCACCGGCTTTTCGGCGCCCGGCTCGGGGGAGAGGCTCTGAGTTCCCGCAGGCGGCCTCCCGAGGCCAGAGCCTCCCGGGGCCGCCCCCCCCCGACCCCCGCCGTTCCCCCGGGGGCTGCGGGCGCGCCAGGCCCGGCGCTGGGGGCGAGGCGGGGGCCGCGGGCCGGGCCCGGCGCTGCCCTTGCCGTGTCATTGTCGCCCCGCGGCCGCCTCACGTCGCCTCGCCCCGCCGGGCTGCTGTCCCCTCTCTCTGCAGGGCTCGCCCTACGAGCACCCGCCGGGCATGGCCGGCTCCTTGGGCTACCACCCGTACGCGGCGCCGCTCGGCTCCTACCCCTACGGGGACCCCGCATACCGCAAGAACGCCACGCGGGACGCCACGGCCACCCTCAAGGCCTGGCTCAACGAGCACCGCAAGAACCCCTACCCCACCAAGGGCGAGAAGATCATGCTGGCCATCATCACCAAGATGACCCTCACCCAGGTCTCCACCTGGTTCGCCAACGCGCGGCGGAGGCTCAAGAAGGAGAACAAGATGACCTGGACCCCGCGGAACCGCAGCGAGGACGAGGAGGAGGAGGAGAACATCGACCTGGAGAAGAACGACGAGGACGAGCCGCACAAGCCCGAGGATGCCCCGAAGGGGGACCCCGGCTCGCCGGACGCAGGTAGGGCAGTGGAGCCCTCGGGCTGCCGGGGGGTGCCGTGGGCCGGGCTGGGGGCGCGGGGCGAGCCGCCGAGCAGCCCCCGACCCCCCCTGCCCTGTACCCCCCATCCCTCCCCTCCAGGAGCGGCGGAGCCCAAGGCAGCGCCAGGCTGCGAGCGCCTGCAGGAGCCCCCCAGCCCCCGGGAGGCCGAGGGCGGCCTGAGCGACTCGGATTGCAAGGAGCCGGCAGAGGAGCGGCTCGACGGGCTGCAGGCCTTGCCCAAGGCACCCGGCGTTTCCCGCCGGGGGGCGCGGCGAGGAGCCCCCTCCGTACCGGCCACCCTCCGCCGCCACCACCGGGCCGCCGCCGCCCGCCGCTGCCGAGCTGCACCCGCTGCTGCCCGCCGCCCCCTCGGTCATCCACTCGCCACAGCAGGCGGCCCTCGCCAAGCCCAAGCTCTGGTCGCTGGCCGAGATCGCCACCTCGGTGGACAAGGCGAAGGAGGCCGGCGGCGAGGCCGCCCCCCCCGGGCCCCCCGTCCTCGGTGGTGGCGCTGCCGGGGGTCCCCCGCGCCCCTCGCCGCCGCGGCCGCGCTCGCCTGGGGCGCAGTGCCCGTTCCCCAACGGGGCCGTGCTGCCGCGGCCCCTCTACACGGCGCCCTTCTACCCGGCTACACGAACTACGGCTCCTTCGGGGCCCTGCACGGGCACCCCGCCGGCGGGGCCGCCGCGCCCGGCGCCCCCTTCAATGGATTAAACCAGACTGTCCTCAACAGAGCCGAGAGCCTGGCGAAGGAAAGCAAACTGGGCAGGAGCCAGGCCCAGGTAGACCTTTGCAAAGACTCACCTTACGAACTGAAGAAAGGTATGTCCAACATTTAATACCGGCTTCTCCTCCTCACCCCCCCCCTCCGCCCCCGGCCCGGGATTGTGGTTTGGTTCTTCTGTTATTATTATTATTTCCTTTTTTTTTTAATTTATTGAAAGAAATGCTAAATTGCTTCGGCAGTTATTTTTCCACTACCAAAAGAAAGGCAAAACAAAGCGAGCAGAAAAAGAGCAGCTCCCCCCTCCCCCTGTGCCCCCCCCAGAAGTTTATAGAGTCTATTGAAAGGGCTGGGGGGAAACCACCCCGAAATGTCTTAACCAAGCGAAAAGCCAACGAGTGACATGCTCTCTCACACACACAAAGAAAATTTGTATGAAATCTTATTCTGTATATTTAATGTAGCTTTTTTGTATTTAAATTGATAATACAGTATCTTTGAAGTAAATTATGAAATCAAGACACCTGTACAGGCATTAATGTTGTTTTCGTATATATATACATTTCTGTGTCTTTTTCCGAATTGTTTCATAGTTTTAAAAATATATATATACAAGTTTAATTTAATTTTTTTATGCCTATTGTTTTTTTTTCTTGGGTGTGAGCTAAACTATAACGCAAAAAAAAAAGGACCTAGGTTATACTTCTTAGATACAAAAACCAACAAACCCCAACCTGCAGTCGCCTTTGTAAAGCGCAAATATTTAATTAAAAGAGATTTTTAACAGAAGCAAAACCCCTCTTTTTTTGCCACGGGCGGATACTTGTGGACGCACCGGGGCCGCTCCGCACCTGCCGCGGGGCCGGGGCCGGGCCGGGCCGGGCCGGGGGAGCGCCGGGGGGAGCCCCGGGGGCCGCGCTCGTCGCACCGGGGCCGGGGCAGCGCCGGTACCGGGGCCCCGGAGCGGGCCAGAGGCGAAGGCACTTGTTCGGAGCGCGGGCCCGGCTTTTAACCTAATTACTCGCAATCAGTGTCGCGTTTTCTGCCAAGCAATCAGCTGGTGAACTTTGCTAATGAGTTCGATTTTCTGCCAGATTTAAGCCCTCGCTGGCGCGGCGGCGGTGCCCGGGATGGGGCTGCGGGGGGGGGGGGACGACGGGGGCACAAGGCGTTCTTGGGGGGCCCGGCCCGGCTCGGGGCTGACCGCGGGCGCGCAGCCGGCCGCGGGCGCGGTGCTTGCCGGCGCTGGCAGGTAGGTGTCACACTCGGCCCGGCTTTCGCTCCCGCTGCCCACCCGCCGCTGCGGGAGCCCCGCGGGGCCGCCGCGCTGCGCTCCGGGCAGGCTGGGCGGTGGGAATGGGGTGGGGGGCGCCGCCAGGCCCCCGAACCCCCCAAAACGCCCCCAAACCCCCGCCGAGCCTTGCCCCGCCGCTGGAGCCGGAGGCCGGGCAGCTCGCCGAGCGTCCGCCGCTTCCCCAAAGTGCTCCCTGCCCCGGGAGGGACCGGCCCCGGGTTTGTCCCCCCCGTCCCCAAACAATGGGATTTTGGGGGTGCTGGCTGCAGGCGAGGGCAGTGCTGCTGTGAGCGCGCTGGGAAGAGCGGCGGCGCCGCTGGAGCCAGTGCTCGGGCACCCCTCTCCGTTCACTTTTTTCGTTTTTTTGGTTTTTCCTTTTCTTTTCTTTTTTTTTTTTTTTTTTAACAAGCCGGATAATTATTTCGTAATCTTTTCAACTTTGTCAGAGCCGTTTATTAGCTATAACAGGTTTATTCATGCGTTTCATTTTACGGGATTTTAACTAGTTTATATTTTGTATTTTCAAGATGCGCTCCATGTTCACTTGGTTATACGCTCTTTGTAGCCGATCTCGTTTAAAACCAAAATTTTTCAACCCAAATGTGTAAAGACTCAAATATTCCCGGGCTAACAGTATGTTTTTTGTCACTTTATAAATTATAAATGATTTTTGAAAACAAACAACCAACCAAACAAAAAACAATGCTCCAATTCCTCGGTCGTATCTTTTCTTTACAGCCGGGGAAACGTGGGGGAAGGCGCGTTTTGGGCGCAGGAGTGAGCTCTGCTGGCCTCACCCGCCTGGCTTCAAACGGGGCGAAGTTTGTGCCGGGAGGGGAAGGGGTAGGGGCAGCGGGGGCCGGGTGCGGAGCGGTCCCGGCAGGGTCCTGAGGAGCCCCGAGCGCCCTTTGCCGCAGGGAGCCCGCGGGGCCCCGGGCAGACAACAGGTCCCGCAGCCAAACGGCTGCGTCTAAATAAAGAAGTTTTAATTATTCATCTAACCAGGGAGAGTTGATTTTTTTTTTTTTTATTATTTTTTTTTTTTTTTTGTAAATTGTCGCTCTACCTTTTCCTAGCTGATCTTCCTCTCCGAAAAAAGGCACCTGGCACAGCAGTTTAGGAGCTCGGCTCGGTCCAGAGCCCTGCTCCTTCTAACCGGGGCTGTTTTCAATAGGTCTATCGGCCATCTCAATGCGCTTTTCGTTTGATGTATAAATTCCTACGGGAATTAACCGTTCCCTTTAGGTTGCAACCCGTCGCCGATTTCAGCCCGTAACTATTATTACGGCCCCATCGATTTCATCCAACAATTTTGCTCTTCACCCGTTCCCCCTGCCGCGGGAGCTGGACGGCGCGCCCGGCTCCTCCATCCCCGCGATTTCCCTGGGATCTTTTATTTCCTAACGGAGCCCAGAGAGGGGGCAGCGCCCGCCCTTTTCCCCTCTGCTGCGGGAATTTGTTGCTCCAAAAACCAAAAAATTGGAGGGTACTCTTAAAATAAAAATACCGCCTGCCGCCAGTTAAAGGTTCCTCGGAGGAGCCGGGGCCGGGCGCGTTTCGGTGCCGCTGCGGAGCGGGCCGGGGGCGGCCGGGGGAGCCAGGCCGGCGGGGGGGGTGCTGCGGGCCGGCCCCCCGCCGGCTGCAGGTGGTGCAGGTGGGAAGGGTCCGGGCTCCGCAGCGCTCCGTGCCCGCCGGAGAGCTTCGCCCCGGCGCGGGTGGCAGCGGTTTGCGGGGCGTCGGTGTGTCCCCCCCCGGAGCAGAACGGGCAGGGTGGGTGCCGCAGGGATGGGGCTCGGCCCGGCCCCACGCGTGGGGTGCTAGGGATGGGGGTTTCCCGGGAAAGACCCCCCGCAGGGTGTCCCAAAGCCGGGCGCGATGCCCCGGGGGTCCCGTCGCAGCCGGCCAGAGCCGTCCACGGAAAAATGACCCCGAGCCCCGGGGGAAATAAGGCCGAGCCTGGGGGCGGCCGGAGCCCAGCAGGGATTGGGTGGGGGATTTTGGGGGCGGCGGGACCCCCCCCCTTAGCTCTGTCCCCGCTTCTCAACGGCGGAGGCGGAGGGCGGGCGAGGAGGGGAGCCCGGCGCAGTCCGCAGCCCCGTTGCTTCCTCTTTCACGCTTAAAACCCAACCAAATCCTAATTGCGGCCCCCCCGCCCCGGGCCGTGTTTACATCCCCCCGCTGCTCGGCCCGCCGGCGCTGCTTTGCTGCGGGCCCGCTTTGAAACTGCGGGGTCCCGCACTGCACCGAGCGTCCGCCGCCGCGTTTACAGGGTTTTTAGGGGGGTTTCAGGGTTTTTTAGGGGTTTTAAGGGGCTTCTCCCCCGCGCCCGGTCAGGGGACGTGAGCTGCATCTCCCCTCGTCGTGCCTGGAAACGACGCGAAAGCCCCTCCGCCGCCACGCCTGGGGAAAGGACACGGTCAGCAAGTTTAAAGGAGGCGACAGGAAAAAAATAATAAAGAAAAAAGAAACGACGGAGTTTGGCAGGAGCGAAAGTGCAGGAACTGCCCCCCGGCCCCTTCCCCTGCCAGACGCCGGCGGGGGCAGGACGCGTATTTGAGCAGGAATGGGAACCCGGCCCGGCCCGGCTCGGCCCAGCAGCCCCCAGCCCGCTCCCCTCGTCCTGCGACCTGCCCGGCTTATTCTTAGTAAGGACATCTGGGGCTGGCAGCAGAACAAGTGTTACCAAAACCAGAACCGGCTGTTTTTCCAAAGGAGCAATATGGTAATTCCTCATCCCCCCTCCGGTTCCTTTAAAACCTGGCAAATGCATCAATAGCGCAGAATAAGGAGCCTTTGCAGAGAACAAGTGGCAGTTTTGAATTTACCTTTTGTGCACGCCTCAGATGCAATCTTGAGGCATTTTTTCCCTCTCTCCCACAGAAAAAGAGCGTTAATCTGCCCTATCTTGGGACCCGAAAGGCTTGGAGGGAGGAGATATTCACTGGAATCACATAGGGGAATAAGGGTCTTGCTTTATTGAATCATCAAATCCCAGGAATGAAGCTCTTAATTAATTATGGGTGCTAAAAATTCAGGCCAGCTGTTTCTTTTTTACTTGCCTCTGACAGAGAAAGACAAAGTCGACGGCGAGAGCTTCGGAGGCTCGCCGCAAACCAGCGCCCTGCCGCTGCCAGATGGCGCAGTGTGCGCGCCCCGGCCCTGCGCTGCGCTCCGCGCCCGCGCAACGGGCTGCGGGCCCTGCCCGCTTCGGTTTGGCCCGGCTCGGCCTGACGGGGCGGCCGCTGTGGCCGGGAATACGGTGCGAAGCGGGTGCGGGGCCGCATCCTGCCCTGCGCCTCCCGGGCGGCGCGTCTCGACCCGGCACCTTTTGTCCCCCCCCCCCCCCTTTTTTTTTTTGGCTTTCTGTTTGCTTACAGCACACCCCAGCCCTCTCCCGCGCTCCTGCCTGCCGGCTACAAATGTAAACGGAGCGCTCGTTGAACTGGATCGGGTCCCAAGAGAGACGCAGAGAAACGGCCCCTGGTTTTGCCGTAGTTGTTTGCAGAGGCAGGGTGTGGAGGGGGAGGTAGCGGAGAAGGGATGAGACCCCCGCGGCTCAGCACCCCGCTCAGCACCCCGTGTCCCCCGGGTGGCGCAGCCGGCTCCATGGGACGGAGCAGCCGGTTATTGATACAACAGAGGTTTGTTGCTAAAGGCCTTCCAAACAATTCTCCGCTGAATGCCAATGTATGCAGTTGGCTGGTGACAGCTGATTAGTGAAGTGATTTACGGCGCAAGTGAAAAAAAAAAAAAAAAAAAGGATACTGTCAAAGGTCAGCAATTTGAAAAAAAAAGAGATAAGACAGCACGGCCTCGAGGCTTCCCGCTGTAACGCCACCCAACAAACCCAAGCCACGGTACAAATACCTGGAGCACTCAAGGGATCAGTGGGTCGCAGAAGTACGGCCCTATTCTGATCTCCCCTGGCCAGCTGCAGCCCCAGAAGGAGCAGCCCCTCGCCGGCTGCCTCCGGCCTCACCTGCGGCAGAGCCTGCTCCTGCCTCTGCCAAGCCTCTCGGCCCTCCCTGCCATCGGAGGCTTAGGCCTCCTTTTTGGTTTCAAGACTTTTTTCTGCTCATTAATTGATTAAAAAATCCCCCCTTCCCTCATTTCTCTGTAGCTCTTCTTCATAAAGAAAGCTTTTGCTCTGCAATAAAGTAAGAGACTTTGATCCCAGATCATCCTCTTAGGCCTTCCAGCTGAAATCAGCGGAGAAACTATGTGGAGTTAATTGTTCGCACTTGCTGCACTTCTGATTCAGAAAAGGGCTGATTTATTAGCTTGTCAAGGGAAGCATTGTTCAGGAAGGCAATCAAAAAGCACTTACCTAGCTAAACTAAAATTACTGCCTTTTCAGTGGCTAATTTGTATAACTCCCATGGAGGAACTTGGGAAGTGTTTGATGAGGCATAAAATGATGATTAATGATTTATTGGCCTGCTGCTCATCAAAACAGGAGTAGTATATCTTTCCTCTATTGGGCGTTGGGTCTAATGCTACATGTCTGTGTAAAGCAAGTCCAATATGATCTCCTTTTTAGCCCCCTTTTAACCCCCATGACCTGAAGAATATCTCCGTGTAACAGAGGCAACATCAGGGGACTGCAGAGACAAAGAGCCTGTTGATACAACGGTAAATGAGAAACGCGAGGAAAGTTGCTGCAGGGACAGATCTGCTCAGTTTTCGGCTTTCAATCACTTTGACTACTGAAGTGGGAAGAATGTAGAAACTAGATACGGTGTGAGAAGCGAAAAGAAATGACAAACCAATTTTAACTTTCATAAAGGATCCAGCCAAACAACTTCATTGCTACTCGAGCGAGCAAGCACGGGAGGCGCCGGGATTCCCGAGGCTCGGGCACACTGCAGCCCTCACCAGCCAGCCACATGGGGACCGCGTCATGTCCCCAGACTGGCCTCATTCACGGGTGGCCTGCAGCCTAGCCAGAGCTCTGGTCGGATTCACAGCAACTGCTTTGAGTCCATAAATTGGACATCCTTTTTCCTCCCCTGAAATAGCTTGTGCCGCTGTCCTCCCAGTAGCAGTCAAACCGCTATTTTGGGGCTGGGGGCTCTGAGGAGAAAGGACTTCCTTTTCCCCCCTTGAAAAGGTCCACACTGAATTACTTGTGATTCAGTGCCCACCTGCATGCAGGTGAGTGACAAGATACCTTATGCACTACAGGCTGCTGCTTTGAACAGGTTAAGACCCCCAGAAGATCAGAAACACTGCTGACGTTCTCAAAAACTTGCTGAATCAATTTGCCTGAGATTTGGGTCAGAGCTCTCCCCAGGACCGAACCGTTTCAGCCCTCAGCTTCCACGTACCGCTCCCTGCTCCTGCTGCCCTGAAGCAGGTGAGTTGAGCTGGCCAGGGGACCCGCACCTCGCACGTCTCCCCGCGAAGGTTGCACATGCCTCAGCCGGAGCCCACTGCCAAAAAGGCAGCTTCTCTCCTCACCTTCTGGGGCTTCGCAGAAGCACCCTCAGGCTTACGTGTCAGCAGCCCACCGTGCTAAAGACGAGAAGGTGTAACGGGAATGTTTTGCAGAACTACTGACTGATCACCACCTGCTGAAACAATGTGATATTTCAGGCTACAGTAAAGCTAAGAGGCGCGGGAAATGGTGCGGAGGTGCCTGGCCATCGCTGCAGCCCGTCCTCCTCTGCTGTGCCCTTCTCCCCCGCGCCCCTGCACAGCCCACCCTGTTGCTCCTTGCAAGGGGAGTTTGAGAGCTAAAAGCAGGCTCTGGGGGAAGCAGTGGGAAGCTCCTTCCTTCCGCTGCCTCTTTGCCTTACAACTCGCCCTCTCATGTACTATTTCCTCCTCACGACCTGGGCTGCACCGGGAGATGCCTGTGGGGGAGACCTCCAGGAGCTGTGGGGAGGCTGGCCAGAGCCTGAGGCTGACCCCATCAGAGCTATGGGACGCTTTCTAAAGCCACTGTACCTATTTTGTGGTCTAGACCTCAGCCCCTGAAGTAGAAAATCTCTCCTCTATTTCAAGAGACTTCAGTGCATATTCTCTGTGGAAAACAAATGTGGCTGTCCCATGCTAGGTAATACTGAATTTTCAAACACTCCTGCTTGCAAAATGTCAGGTGTCTACATATCAAGAACGGTTTAATTTTCCAGACCTGTCCAGAAATGCTAGAAGAAGGAAATTCCTGGCCAATCTTTCCAGAGTGGAGGCTGTGGGAACAAATTACAACCAAACTTTCCTGAGCCTATTATTGGCCTCCTTAACAAAAGGAACATGGCACCCACCTTACATTCAGAAGATCAGAAAACATGTATTTGAGCACTACCAAACTTGTATTTGTCTGAGACACTTGTAGATGAAATGATCCCTGTAAAATAATGTTTATAAACAACCTCAAATAAACAGCACTCCCCTGACACCAGCCTCCCATCAGCGCACTGCTCAGCAAGTTTTATCTGCAAGTCCTTGACCTGTGACTGCTTTTACAAAGGCGCTCTGTTCATAGCAATTTCAGGTCACTTTGAGTACTTGTGTCATGAGCGCATAGCACAGCTGTTAAAATACACGTATTAAGTACCAGCTGCATTAATATAGGGACTTATTTTCCTCCACTTGGCTCCCAAAAGCAACATGATCTTACACGCTGATGAAAAAAGACATAGTTATATTTGCATAATTACAGCAATATTGTAGGTCTTTAGTGCAAACAGACCTAAGAGGTTGATTTATGATTAAATATGTATGGCTAAAAGTTACCATGCTCGGTAGTGTGCATAGCATTAGACAATGACAGTTTTGGGGCATAATGCTTTAATGTGGGCAATTAAGACTAAGTGCATGTGATTTTAGTGTCTGCCCTACATCCTCTGAATGATTACAATGATCAATACACATGATTTGTAAGTCGCTTCCTATTGATCGAATGGTAAAATGTTTGACCTTCCTTTGAGGAAGTAATTTGCTAAATTATGACACCACGTAAAGTCTTTCTTGGTTCAGAGGTGAGGGTAATGGTGCTCAGAATTAAAAAAAAAAACAAAAGGGGAAAAGAAAGGAAAGAAAAAAGAAACTTTCCTCCTCCTTTTCCTGAAAGTCTGTAACATCCCTGCCAATCTTCTGACTTCACCTGTGGAAGGAGGAGCCTGGCACGTTTATCCTGGAAATTAACAGGGGGCAAAACTGAGTTGCATGCTCAGTCCATCTCTACGAGAAACCCTCTTGAATGAACTTATCTATTTACACCTCCATGCCAGACCATCAGGAAGCTCTTGACCACAACACCCCTGTTGTCTGTGAGCTGCGGGGAGAAAACCATGCAGCGGTGAAGTTGGGGAAAATGGAGCCCTCTGCGAGAGCTGCGAGCAGCTGGGACACGTGGCAGGGCTTCCCGGGCTGCCTGCCAGGCTTCCTTTTGCTTTGCACACACAGCGCAGAATAGCCCTTGCTATATCACATTAGCAGGTATTAAAAGGAAAACAACAAAGAGTCCACAAAACCATGTTAGTCAGCAAACAGTAACTTAGTTGTGGCTGAGACGCCTCCTCTGTGCTAGGATTGCCACCCCAAGTGTGCAGGGTAGCCAAGGAGATAGGGAGCAGTAGGTGCAACGCACAAGCCCCTCTGTCCAGGTCCCCCAAGGCACCCTGCCTTGAAAGGCCCTGGCTAAATGCACCAGGAGCTGCTGCTGCTTCCCTGCCTCTGGGAGAGGTGGTGTCCGGGCATCTTGGCTGGTGCTGGGGCCGCAGAAGGCCACAGGCGGTGCCAAAGCTGGGGCAGAGCCCAGCACTCCAGGCACGGTAGCTGGGCATGAGAAGTGGCCAAGGAGACTTCCCCCTGCTCCCGGGGGGCTCTGGCCACCAGCCCTCGGGCACTGGCCAGGCCTGGGATGCCAGGGGAACCCACAAAGCAGCTTGCCCCAGCCGTGTGTAACAGATAAATCTGTGTATCAATCACAAATCTGTACCAGCCCACTGCTTCCTGCTGGCACATTGACATGCACAAGAAAGAGGAAGAGGCCGGCCCGTGATGGTTCCCCCGGGCAGACCTGTTTCCCTGCCACTGAAGCCCTGCCGGCGGGGAGCACAGGAAGACGCAGCACAACTGGGGTGATACCGAACAGCGAGGTACGGTAACACAGGTACTGCCCTGCACAGGGACACAAGAGGAGAAAGCCAACTAACTCGTCTCACTTTGCCTTTTCGCAGTGCCTCGCCTGCCACAGTAACGTAGTTCTCACCAAATTTCTTTTTTTCTTAGCATACTGTGCAGTGGAAGCCCTGACCTTGAACTGGGGATCAAGCTGCTGGATATTCTTTGCATAAGCTCTCCAGCTGCCGAGATCTGATGTCAAGCTTTCAAATTTAAAAGACAAGAGCTGTGCCACGGTTTTCTCTGAATCTTTTTCTGGGAGAACCCCTTAGCAGGTTTTGCTCAGCCTAGACCTGCCAGCTATGAATACACCCCATGTTCTCACAGGGCCCCCCCATAGGCTCCACCTCTAGCAGGGATGCAGTCCCCTAAAAGAGGCCCCAGTGGCACCTGAGACCCAAGTTTTTGGGCACCGAGCTGTGACCACAGCACAGGGGCCTTTGAGAGACCAGCTGGAGGCCAGGGAGGTTCCGTAGGGCACCTCAAATAAAAGAAATACCTGAGGGGCGAGCAAACAAGTAACAGCCCTAAACACTGGTACAGTTAATAGCAAGAAAAGGCACTCTACAACATGACTTATTTCACTCTAAAAGCAATGCTTAAAACAGATCAGAGGACAGACACACTGAAAGGACTGATTTGGCTCTACTGGCTATGAAGAGAGTCCACACAGACTGTCTCAGATGCCTGAGTCGTGGATAACTAAAGCTAGGTGAGATTCTTTTGCTCGAAGCTACACACAGGTGGGCCTCTCCCTGCTGGAATCATAAATAAACTTCAGCGATCCAAATCCAGCAAAAACCAGATCCACCCACTGTAGTATATATATAGCATCAATTCTTTTAACTGACTCAAGAAATGGTGTTAAGGAGTATTTAGAAATGTCAAAATCTTTGTAATCCAAGATTCTCTACTACCTAAGTTGAAGTGCCATTGCAGTACACAGTAACTCTGGATAGCAGCTGTCGTAATAAATAGACAAGATTTCCAAGCTCTTATTTACATTGGAACTTTACTCATGAATACTTCACTTGGTTTTCTATTGAAATATTTATAGAATAAGATAAAACTCCACAACCCTCGCTCAGGAATGCCCATAACCACCTACTTAGCGTTAAACATAGAGCCACAGAAGCTGATGAGACTTCAATACACAGCTAAAGCACTGTTGAACCACGACAGGTTCCTCACATGGGACTGTACATCGGAGAATCTACCCCACAAACTTAATGGTTTACTTAAGAAGCAAATTCCATCAAATATTCAATGAATCAAATGACCGCATTAAAACTAGCATTTGCATAACTAGGTTGCTAGTTACAATGAGGCCAAAAAAAAGGGGAATATTAGAAGGTGTCGATGTAGGAATGGAAGAAGAGAGACTTTGTATGCAAGACTAGTAGCAGGATTGGTGGGATTTGGCAAGTTCAAAATGTAACTGACACATTTCTTTGTTGCTGTTAATTTTGTTTTGCTTCTTATTAACTGCATCACTTTGATGAAGTTTTTTAAAATAAAATAATGGCTATCAATCAGGCTGCTTTGAAGTATTTCTGAGTAGAATGACTGGTAGCATTTATTGATTTCATAGTGTGACACTAGAAGTTTTGATATGGGATTTTAAAAAATGATATTTGAAGTTAAAAGAAGACATCTTGATTAAAGCCAGAACAAATTGTTTGGCTGAGATTCAAACTCTGGTTCACATGCCTTTCCAAGCTTGTAGATTCACTTGCTTGCTAGGAAAGGCCCATATGCTTTCAATGGATGAGTTAAGAATTCATGCCATGGATGAGCAGAAAACTCCTTCAAAGTTGGGAACCAGCAGAACAGCCAAAACCATAAGGGAAAAATATATTAATAGATGTTAGATATAAGAATGAGGAAGAAAGGTCTTGTGTTTAAGGGGTTCAGCTGTGAGCCACAGACAGCGTGACCTTGAATCAAATCCCATAGTCTTCTGTGCATCCGTTGCCCATATGCAAACTACCGATAATACCATTCTCATCGTCTACTTCACAGGAAGCCGGGAAGATGAATTGCAGCTATATGGTGCTGTAAGTCATGAGGCTGGCTGGAGGGATGATCTGTTGGGCTATCAGTTTAAATTTCAGAAACACTGTGGCGAATGCTACTGATCTGATGGGTGCAATTGCTCACTGCCAACAGTCCTCTGCGTAATTCTAGTTCTAAAGGTGCCTCGGAGATCCCACCACCCAGGGAACCGAGTGTCTGTGCTGACAGCTTCTGCTGAAAGGCTTGACAGTAGTACTCACGGCATGTCAAGGTGAAGGGGGAATGTCTAGAAAAGGACTAGCCCATATCTGAGGGGTGCTCACTCTTCAGGATCCAGCAAAGCCCTGCGATTCTCTTCTCCTTTTCAGTCCAGTAAGCAAGGACAATGTCCCCTGTGACCTGAAGAAACAGGAGCAGGAGTTCTTCAGAATGAACCAATACTACTAAATCTCTACAGAAATACTCTGCCCCAGCCATACAACTTGAGTCCTTTACGAACAGGCACTCATGCTTTAAATAACTGACCTAAAGCACCTGCTTGCTGGGTGGTTCAGGAGAAGACCATCACTCCTCTTCTCGTCCTTCTTCCATTGCTGGGGTCCCTGGGGATGAGACTGACTTTTAAAGGAAACACTCGCTAGTGCCACTTGAGAGGGTCGTGAAGAAGAAATACCTTGTCAGTTTTGCAATGGAAAATGTAATAACTCACCAGCAGGCTATTGACTGAGTTGTTAAACTCTAGGGGGAAAAAAAAACTGTTAGGTGAGCTGGTTAATATCAAGGCTCACCACTCACTTCTGCATACTACAGACCATGTCAAAAGCTTTCCAGTAATCAGTAGAGCTTAAGAAAAGTCTCTGATTAACTTTTCTTTCATCTTTCTCTTTTCCATCTGGTGTTAAAGATCAAACCTTCAGTTCCTCTACTCTTTTAAGCCTTGCCTGTTTGACAGCAAACTTCTCATCCATCTTAAATCTAGTGTGGGCTAGAATGTCTTTCGACAGTGGCTAGAGGGTAGATATATTATCAGATACTAACTATATTGCTCCTTCTCTTTTTACTTTAGGTCTGTATTTGTTATTATAGGATATAGCTGGGTTTTCTGAGTGTTCAGCTTCTCTCTCTCCACTGCAGGATAATGATGTGCAAATGCTTTGCAAATCACTGCAGCATCCCTTTCCAGCTTTGGAATGTACCCTCTGTGCTTCACGTAGCTTCTTCCAACTTCATCAGCTGCCCAGGATACCTGTCTCCTGGGACTTCCAGCATCTGTGCTCTTCAAGGTACTTGACGCAGAGCTGACAGTGGTTTCGACAGTGTTGAGGCTGTAAGGCTTTAAATTGCACTGCTACGGCTTGCCTTCTTGGTAAAGGCAGCACTTTTCCCTTCGACAGAGGCTGCAGTAGGGCAGGGAGGCTCAGCTACCCGTTAGGAATCCTTGTCTTTTTGGTTGGATGTGGGTGAGGACAGCTGAAACCAGTGGGATCAGCTTAGACCTGGCTCTGATCCTCCTCCCATGGCACTCTTACAGCTAGTTCTTAGCAGCAGAACAGGAAAAGCAGCTGTAATTATTTGCTACATGGCTTACACGAACCAGAAAAAGGAGGTAACACCTCCCCAGCACACTGTGGGCCACTGAGGGCCACCAGTTAATATTGCAGAGCATTTGGATAATGGTAAATGGAAGACCATCAAGATAATTACATTTCTATTTTTTTTTTGGTAGAGAAAATCAAGGTATGATTTCCTAGCTTGTGTCAGTTATCAAACCTATTCCAAGCATGTTTATCATGATGCTACTTACAGTACTGAAAACTCAGAAAAAGTCCTCGTGGATTTGCAGAGGGAAGCCAAACATATGGAAAAGAAAGGTGCCAAAAGCCGTGGCAGGAAGAGGAAAACTGCCTTCGACAACTTAGGCTGGCATGGCAATGACCATCGTGTGCAATGGCAAGTCTGAGAAGGCCGGGTCTTCATTAGCAAGCAGTGCAGCCCAGCAGTAGCAGATCCACAGAAATGACGTGCATGCTGTGCTTATCTCACGGGCTTTACTTCAGATTAGCTCTAGTCTGGTCATGTGAGCTGAACGAGAACGCTTTCTCAAGTGATTTATACAAAAGGAGTGACTGCAGTCTGTGTGTCCTCAGACCACGCCGTGATGTGAGCAACAAGCAGCAACCAGAAATAATCATCAACTTGCTTCCAAGGCACACTCCTGACCCAAAGTTAGGTGCTAGTTACACTCTCTTTCTGTAAAACCTATCGTAAGCTACATATATATATTAAATGTCTGTACTCGGTCGGCTTGGTGCTGTATAGGACAAAAGTTTAACCACATAACCTACCAGTTCCCTGAAAAACACTGGCCTATAATGCCATGCGTGCATAAAACAGGGATGCAAACATGCTTTGCAAACCAGTTTCAAGTTTTAAAGTTATGAAAGAAGTAATCAGACTGAATTTTAAAACAGCCTGTCAGCCAGGAAAGTTAGATGGGGTTGTTGGGGGAAGAATTGTGTGCTGCCGTATGCTGGCAGACCTTCCTGCTTGCTGTTCTAAGCCTGGACCAAAGAAATGGGTGCTATCACATGTGAGCAACACAAGAAAGCACCTTTGGAAGTGACCAGGGGTGTGTCAGAACCAAAGTCCCATTAGACAGCCGTTGTCTGATGCCGATCAGTACCTACAATGTCAGGAGAAATGCAAAAGTACATTACTGGGCAGATGTAAACCGCCTGCCTTCATATCCTGCTCTTTATTTGTTATAGGCTGATTTACGTCCTAGAACGTGAGGTTCAAAATCCTTTTCACTAGTTGTTGTATTAACTATAACATTAGGTGTTTCTGATTTCCACAGAAGCATCTATAGCTGAATCCTTCTACGCTGCGGTCAGACCAATTTGTTGTGGCAGACAGGCCCACAGTTAAATGATGTGTTGTGTAAAAAAGCTTTTCCATTTATCAATGCTGAATTTCATACCTTTAACTATCAATTTAGCTGACACTGGAATTCACTTAAAACATTACTTCACAAGGTAATAGATTCTCTATGTGTAAGCTCATGCTCATATGGAGAAATGGCACTCAACTGTATTTACATTTACAAACACAATTACTGCGGCATGGCTGCTGCAGCTCCTGCAGCTTGTGTTAGTGCTGAGACAAGGATTAATATTCATGAGGACTGAAAAGGGGGTGAAAATAATAATAAATGCAAACATCCTGATTAAACAAGAGGAGGTTGTGAAACACTGAACCAACTCTGGAAAGGACCAACTCCTCGCGGCTCTGTTCAGCTCGTATCACTACACTATGGGCCCGACTCAACCATCACTACATTATTTCAGTTTTATTTTGATTAAAATCAAACACCTTTGATTGTGGGACATCCTGCTGATGGGAAAGCCTGAGGGACGAAACTGGGGCCACACTTCCCATTCTTAAAATTTGTTGGTTACATATGTTACATATAGCTTACAGACATGTTTTATGTTATACTGTTTGCCAAACTGCATTTTATGTGCTAAAGAGAGGCGAACTATGAAAATAAATGATTGATTTTTTAAGCTAACGATGTGCACGGGTTCCCCTTGAAATAATTGGAGAATACACTACCTTTCTATACCACATTTAATTCCACTGAAAATACTTCTTTAGCAAATCATGTCTTTTAAAGCTCTATTTATCATCTCAGGAAGTTTAGATGATGGTATGTCTCCTTTTCTGGCTGTGGGATAAGTACTCATTGTGATAAATCTACATTTCCCGTAACTTAGTTAGCTTAGTAGCTAACTTATCTGCCATACAGAAGTGTTTTCAAAATTACTTGCTTAATAGTTTGCACTGCTTTGATGTGTACAGTCCACATATTTATTATGATTTATTTCACATTTGGTAAAAGTTTAAAATATTCTTTTTCCCCAATAAGACAAACTTTTTTTTAAAGCATGTCTAAACTACAGCTTCAGTTTAGGGAGAAGCCACTTCCTTCCAGGTCCTCTAAAAGCATGGAAGGATGTCAAGTTTTTCTGAGCTGATGTTGTGAGCCAGAAAACCAACAAATTCTGGGCAGAATCAGCATCATCATAAATAAAATAGTAATGTTTTGATTTTGAGCTATAAATAATGAAACAAGCACCTGATTTTTATCCAAAAAAATTAAGGGGCATAATTAATTCAGACATGCTCCAGGGTAGTTCTAACATGCACCCTTTGTTCTCATGTTTTCTCTTCTATTTGACATGGCTGGTAGGATGCTACTGCAAACTAACACCTATCAGGACCATTACTGCTGGGTTATGTGGCTATGACGCGGTATCACAGATGAACTTTTCGTCAGAACCTGACAATTGCCAAGCTGGATGTGATCCCAGCCTCACACACCAACGTATATTTATTAAGTGGAATGAGTGAATAGGAGGCTCCGTTTGCCCGGCTGGAGATCGGAGGCTCCAGAGGCCCCGTATCCCCAGTGCAGCCCTAGCTAGGAACAGTGAGGGCTGTCCCTAGCTCAGAACAGAGATATCTCTCAGGGGGACACCAGCAGGAAGCCCATGACATCTGCACCTCTTGGTGCATGCACAGGGAAAAGCAGGTAGTGCTGCAACTGCAGGACCAGAGTCTTTTCTCTGACACCCCTAAGCTTCTGCCCAAAGGTCTCCCCTTTGGAGATGACACTAGAGCACAGCCAAGAACAGACCGTGTGGCCTGGATCGGTAATGATGCTACAACCATTTCAGTTCTTTCTGAAATTATAAATTTCAATGCTTCACTGTTCTCTTAGAGTACAAGTACTCTCCATTTCCCCAAAGCCTCACATTCCTGCCATCTAACAGATGCCATCTTTAGGTCAATAAAAGTAGGTGAAACTCCAATACCCACCAATTAATTTTGTTAGCCTTTTCCTTTGCTGTTTGCCAAGTGAGGATTTATTTATCAGCTTTTACTTGCTAGTATTTATGAAGCTGATGAACTGGTTGCAATCCACTTAGACTCCTGCTTACAGGTGGCAGCAGACCAGGTCTTGAGGAGCAGGAGGCACATGAGGCCTCCGACAGTCTCCACTCTTAAGGATCCTGTAACTGATGAGTTAGGGGGAAAAATCTGTCACTTCTAGCAGCTATTTCGTGGCTCTTGCAACTTTACAACTAACTGTGCCAAGTCAGATTCATGCCGATGAAGACAGATATAAAAGTGGTTGAATTTAACTGTGCATTAAGGAAATTACCCTTAATGTCATATTCTAACTTCCAAAGCCCACATGTAGCAAACTAAGTGCAGGATTTCAGAAAATCTGCATAACTGATTACATTAGCTGGTTTATCCTAGTCTCAAACTGCATCAGGTAGGAGACAGACACAATTTGTGTGATACAATTAACAGTACAATTTAATTACAGACGCTCATGCACATATGCATGCTAGACGGTAGGTCTGCACGAGTGCAAACAAACCCAGAGGTTACGCGGTGAGGATTTCACCAGCAACCTTAGCAGCATCCTGTTAGGTTCGTAAGAGAAAGCCTGAGCTCTCAGAGGGCACCCTCACGTGTGGCTCCATTGTTTTCAGCCGAATACTGCAGGCTAGAGCACTGCAGTGCCCACAGTCACTGCACATATGGACACGGGACACTGGCACAACAGGCACCGGGTCTGCTCACTTCCAAATGATCACCTCGTTTCTGCCACAGCATTCTCACAAGTCATGTCACAGGCAAAGAAACGCTCACATGTCATCCTGCCATTCTGGGCTAGTCTCTTTACCTTAGCTTTACTGTATCATCTTTACCTTTAGAGTAACCAGAGTGACTTTCAGAGCCAGAGGCAGGTGAAGGTAGTGCCTTGCCACCTGCACTTTCCTCTCATAGCTTTGCCCCTGCAGAGTAACTGAACTGCTCAAGCAGCTCCATCACGCACTGGGGCAGGGGTCACCTCTGTGAGGTGGGAATTAAATAGCACATAGGCCTTGATATATCTCTTCTGGGCCTCCAGTGGCTCTCTTCTTCTTTACCTTACTAAATCTATTTTCCTTATCGAGCTCAAGCCAATTGCAAAGAGTCTGATCTTCAAGTTGAACCATTCATTCCCATGTCTGAAATAGAGGCTCTTTCCTCTGACGGCTCCAGTTCAGTCTCACCTCTCAATTACTCCAGCTGGTTCCCCTCTGACCCATGTTTTGTCCATCACTCCAGTTTCTCTGCGTACAGAAAACACCCTGTTGCAGAGGCTGTGCTTCTCAGGCCCATCAGCCTGCAGAGCAGGGCTGCCCTAGGCAGGGTACGCTGTCCTTGGTGAGCGTCCCTTGGCAGCTATGGCCAAGTGGATACAGCAAGCGCAACCTTTGCAGACCTGCTGGGAGTCAAACCTCACACGTGTGCTAGTATCTCCCTTCCAGCCCTGCTCTGAACTCAGTCTCCCAGCCTCAGGACAAAACTTCTAACTCAAGGCAAAGGAATCTTTACTATTTAACCTACCTTTTCCTTAACTGGGTTGAAAGGTTAAATGGAAAGGGAGCAGGAATTTAATCTGAGAGACACTTATTGCATACCGAAAGTTACATATATTTCTTTTGAAATACCATGTCAGACAGACTTTGCATTTGCTGAAGGCACCTCCATCATTCCCTCTGCCAGCCAATACTTTGAGCAGTCCAGCAACAGGAGGTTTTTAACCAATACACAGCCTCTAACATGCTCATTAAATGGCAAGTTATATTTTTATGCACACTCTACTTTCTATTCTGACATGACAATATAAACCTCTTTCATGTAGTTGAAACAGGCCCTCTCATCTCTGTACTCAACTCAGCCAAATTATACCTGAATGTTTGCAAAGAAGTTTAGGGAAGATATTGGTCTATTCTAAGACCTGCAGGAAATAAATATTAAGAAATGTGCTTTTCATTCTCTTTGTTCTGAAGTTTTATGCCTTAGTGCTGTGCTGGTAACACAGGTTTATCAGGAATGCCTGGCTTGTCCAAGATACTGAGCTCAAATAAGTCACTCAACAGAGAGAAAAGAAAAGAAAAGAAGAGAAGAGGGGAGAGAGAGAAGAGAAAGAGCAAAAGAAAAGGGCAGAAAGAGTAAATCAACAACAATATGCACAGTCCGATTGTTACTCATTAACATAAGGTTGGTGTTTTTATCATAGCTGTAATACAAAAAAGCTGATGTTGAGCTGGTAACATCTGCTACGTATCCCTCTATTTTGATACTCCTGTTCACACTAGCTAAGGCTCTGGCCTTGATTATTTAGGCTTAGATCCTACTGTAGCTACTTCTCTGCTCTGAAGACAGATCCTCTGTTTCAAAAATGCATTCTACCAAGTGGATTGAGACGGACAAATAAGGTCCCTAAGACTGCTGCTATAGAGCTTTTCCCTTGTGTCCTTACAAGGTATGTAAGAAGCGATGATTTGCAACTGATAATCACTAGGTAGAATACGTTTCTGATAACATGATAGCGATTTATTAATTAGAACAATGCAACAAAACCCGGGATGATAGAAGCCTAATGCAACCTGGACCTTTATTTGAAGAAAACCATGTCGGTGGCCAAGCACATCAAAGTGCTCCCTTTATGTTGCACTAGCAGGAACATTCCCAAAGAACATTGGTTTTCATTTCCAAATATTGTGTGTGGAAAACAAACATGCTACGAACACCTAATTCACCCCCTTCTTTCCTTGGTTGATACGAAGTAGGTAACAGTTAAGACTATGATTACAAATCCCTTCTGGTTACAGCTACCACAGCTGCAGAGGTGCCCCTTGCCATCCTCAGTCTGCTCACCGCCTCCCTCTGCTGCAAGTTATCTCCTCTCGTCCGCCTGCTCGACTGCTCCTATAATCGCTCCTTAATTCATTTCAGCCACAATGAACCATTAATTGATAAGGAATTAATAAGGACCTAGCATTGGCACTGCTAAAGTAACTTGCCTTGTTCGAACTGAAAGCGGTCGGGGTGGGGACAGAAAGTTACCGGGGACAAGAACTTCAGGGAGGGAGCCAGGGAGCAAGCAGGGCAGCGGCTGAAGACAATATATGCACACGTTCTGGTCAGAAGTAGAAACATATATGGCTTTGCGGATTGAAACAGTTCTGTCCCATTGGCCTTAGTCTGCCGGAAATAATGAAGAGTAGCTCCCAAATGCTACATAAGACTGTTTACATAGGGTAATTTGGAAAATGGATCAACCTTGTGTACGTACCTTAGGATGAAACAAACACTATCTTCACCATTTGTAACTGGCCTGTTTTGGTCATAGCCTGTTAGTAGAACAAGGTCTTTTGAGACATCCATTCTGCGAGTAAGTCTGCATCCTCCTCCGAATATCTGAAGTGGTGGAATTGATTGCAGAGGAATATGAGCCAGGAGCAATGCACGTCACAAGCTCAATGTCATGAAAATGGCATTCAGTGGGGGTAGATTGTGAAACTTAAATTAACAGCTGAGGCATATTTCAGTTAATCTACCACTCCAAAACCTGCAAAACTTCCAAAACATAAGCAATGCAGATTTTTTTAATTCCAAGTGAAGAGTTCAGTTGGCGAGGAAGCCAACCCAAACAGCTCCAAGTAATAAGAACATCTTCTGCCGAGTTGCTACTGATGTAGCACAAATTGGTTCAGAACCCTGCTACTTCGTTCACTGTACAAGACATCCAGAGCGTTTCATGAACACACCTCAGAGAAACTTGGCAGAGGCTTTGAGAAGCAAACAGAACGTTACTCAGAAACCATTAATGACCTTTACACCAAGACAGTTTGATCCGAAGACAAACTTTGGGCAGCATCCACCCCTGAAGTCCCCAAGAGCTGCCAGCAGAAGGCAAGTGGCGATGGGAGGGGTTTCTCAGGTGGGGCTGTCAGGCAGTCACAGTGTGCACAGAGTGGAGGAGAGCCGGCCTGTGCCCATGGTGATCCTGGTGCTGACCCTCCTCTGGTTAAGCAAGCTGAGGCTGGGTTGTGCCGGCCGGGGCTGGTGGGACTGCGCCGTCATGGCTGCTGCCACTCAGGGCCTCTACAGCATGGTGTTGGTTCAGTGGTGCGCAAATCCAAGTGCCAGGAAGCAAATGACGGGGTTTTGTTCTTGCCTGAAGCCGTCATATTTCACGGGACTCCATTTGAAAGACCTCATTTTACATGGTCCACCAGGTGCAGGCATGGAAACAAGAACTTCAGGTACACAGAAAGGCCAGTGAGCCTCTGGGAGGACCCAAAACTTGGGGGGCACCCTGTGCCTGCCCTGGGGCACTGGAGCTGGGCTGGTATTTGTGTAGCTGCTGTACAGCTGCCCTTCCAGCCTGATGCTCCTCAGCTTGGGAGCCGTGCTGTCTCCCATAGCTTTACGCAAGACTTAGCGCAGGAAAATCTGCTCTAAGCAACATGGTAGGAGCCACCCCGGAAACATGTACACATTCAACTTCCAACATGATCTTGCTGACGTATGGAGCCGGTCTAAAACAAGCACGCTTTGTCTCTGCCAAGCTCATCAATGAATAATAAGTCAATACATTTCCATTGCCACTTGGTGTCCCCAAACCTATTAGCAGTGAGCGCCGCTCCCACAAGCTTGGCAGGACAGGTACAGCTGGAAGCATAAATGCGGTCTGACACTTCACTTTTGCCAGAGGCCTGTGCTGACACCAGCTAATCTCGCCATGTGTGCCAGGGTGCTGAGCGCCATCCTGCTCAGCCCAGGTAGGTAGCTGCAAGGGGAGCACCCGCATTACACAATGCTGCCTGTTCCCGGGCCCAGTGCACCTCCAGAGGAGAGGAAATCCCTAAATGCCAGGAATGCCTGGGCTCTCATGCTACGGGCTCAAAATGAAAGCTAACCTTTTGAGCACTCCTTTCTCCATTTGTCTATCTATGCTGTGGACCTAGCTAGAGCAACTTTATCATCTCTAGGAGCAGTCCTTAGGGGATTGATGCATTTTAAAACAGGGATGACTGCTACTCAAAACTTCTCCTATTCTAACATTCCGCAGGATCTGCGCTTTCTCCCAGCACAGCTTCAAAACATGATGTCAGATCCTTGCTGCCCTGAACACCACGTGGGCGTGCAGGGGGACCAGCGCTGCGATACTTAACAAGCGTTTGGGCTCCAAATTCCACCAGGAGTTTCACGTATCACACTTCCCTCAAGAATGTGAGCAGGCAAGTTGGCCAGACAGCTCTGGCATTTGGACATGGGTATGGCCTGATCGACAGCTGAATGGAGTCAGAGAGACTGCCTTGATTACAACGAGTTGTAGAGTCAGAGCCTGCGCCGCACAAAAGGACTTCATGTCGTCTTTATGACAGCCACCCCTGCTGGAATTAGTATTCAGCTCCACATCCCCTCAGTGACTAATTATCAATTCTGAAAAATGCCATTAAGAATGTATCTCATGCTGGTGAACTACTGCAGCCACCCCCCTCTACCTTTCCCACCTCCCAAAACCAAACAGAGCTACCTGGAGATGGGGAGGCATCAGGTAGCCCCTCGGGCTGTCCCTCCTCTTCTACCAGACCACGCTGCCTCGCATTTTTTTCATGAGACATGCACCTCAAGGTGTAAGCAGAAGCACTACGTAGCACCCATTAGGAAAAGAGAGGTGGGAGGGAGGATTTCCTTTTATTTTCTCCCGTTGGTTTACTTTGTGTAGTTGGCAGCTTCCCTCCATTCCCTGCCTGTGTTTGCTTTGGTTCTAGCACCTCTCTCTCCCACTTGCCTCCTATACACAGTGACAGAAAAGACAGAAACAGCTTAAAGGAACAATAATTTGTGGCCATAAATTATCAGGAAGTCTACAGGTAGCACCCTTTTGAAATTGGCTAGATTGCAAGTTGAACGTGTCTTTTTAATACAGAAAACTACAAAACAAAATCACAGCTGCCATAAGAGCCTATAGATCATTTCGTATAAGGCCGTATTAATATTTTATATCACTGTCATCTCTGAGCCTTCTTAGCTGATTTGTTATCGTGCACAATCTGGAAGGAGGCGTTTGGCAATAAGAAATATCAGTGGGGGAAATGGGGAATAATACTTCAGCAAGAGGTGTTGCATGTGATGCAAATGAGTCTCTTGACCTTGAGCTTCCCCAAGTGCGGTGTCACCGAGCGGATTCATTACAGCACAACGCTACGCAGACAGGAGGGCAGGGAGGTGGTTGAACAGAAATAACCCAGTCCGTATATTCTTGATGTGGAGAAGCCTATCTTGTAATTACTAAGTATGTGGCATTTTTAAGGCAGCCTTGGCTCCAAAATATGTTATTCTGAGATAACACAATATGACTCAACACAGCAGCATGAGACAGAGGTGACATGAGCAGGTAAGTTGTCAAAATAGGTGACAGATGGAGTTGTGCTAAAACATTCAAGGTATTTGCTTCTTAGTTTTCCTCCAACATGCATCTCCCACACAGTTTAAAAAATTTACCTTGAAGTGCCTCCACATAATCTAATGTGATGAAAGAGAGAGAACAAGAGTGAAAGAACGAATTGAAGAGTTGTTACAGATAATACGCGACATACAGCAGATACCAGCACACAGCAAATAGCCCTGTTTGCTGACAACCTATATTGCTTTTGAATAGTTTGGCACAAATTGCCTATACATGCGAGATGTGTATTTTCTCCTTTTTCTTACAGCTCTAGTGATTTGAAAAGTAAACTCCTCAGTGATCAAGCTAAATGAAATAAATCAGTCTATTACAACGGTATGAGATTTGGCACAAATCAGCACTGCCTGTTTTCTTGTAGGACACACTGTCCTTCCACCCTATAAAAGCAAGTGACATTACCTCCTGTCCATCTGATTTTGAGATATATATTATATGGACTCATTGTACTATACTATTCCCCTTCTAACACAACATCAAAGTTATACCAATGCTTTTCTGCATTTATTCACATCTGGAAATAAAAACTGGAAATAAAAAAGGGGACGTAGCATCACCCAGTAATGTTTGTCTTTGGGATAGACCAGTATTTGTGCTGTACAATCACCTGATACTATAATGAACTCTGCCCAGACAGAATTTCACCTGGCGTCATGGAAGCTGTTCTCTTGGACCACCCAGCAGGATCAAGGCCCAAAATGTTCCAAAATACTCAACTTTGAGAACTTTAAAGGGTTTATCGAAAGCACTGGGTAACTGTTTTGACTTATTTTTTAACCATCAAAAAAAGATGCCCAGCTCAGAATCTATAATATTTGTGTGTTTTAGTACAGATTTGCATTTACTAATGACCTGTCTATTTACAAAATTGAAAGCAGTTATTAGAGAAACTGATGCTTCCCTTCAAATAATCTGCCAGCTTTTTGCTGGTTCTCACAATGTGCTGTATTTTGGGAACCTCAGCTACAGACCAGATCATTAGTGTGCACGTAGAAGCAGCCTTGCTTAGTATTCACATTTACAAAAAATATTTAGTTAATTGGAACCTTTTGCATAGAGAAAAAAAAAAAACAACAACAACAAAAAAAACCAACCATGATGAGATCCTAATTTAGAGACATTGCAAAATGGAAAGTCTATTTCCATTCAGAAACAGAAAAGTAAGCCTGTGACTTAGTGTGTAAACATTCACTTAGGAAGGAGCTGTTGCACCTCTAGAAAACAGCGCACCCTGGGCAACAATAGAAACAAGGAGAAAAGACAGGGATTTTAGTAAAGGCTGTGTGCTCCTCCCAAGGTGGATGTGGATCTGCTCTGCTCTTCCTCATACTACCACGTCTAATACAAAAGCTGCATAGTCACGTTAATGCCAAATAATCTATGGAGAGTTTATCATCTCAGGCTCAGCTTTATGCTGACCGTGGGCTTCAGCACAGCGCTGGGTGCATCTGGCCAGCACGGAGCGTGGGCAGCTCACCGGTGCTGTCCTGCAAGCTCCAACACGACGCTCCCCAGTCAGTGGGCAGCCAGAACATGCAAATGCTGTATGGATTGATGGGTCCTGTTGTAACCATCCCCAGAGGAAACAGAAGCATTAGCTGGGACTTTGTAGTCTGGAAAATTACCTATCCCCAAAGCCACTGGCCATAGCTGTTACCAGTGAACTTTCCTTGTTACAAAGGGAACTGCAATCTAATTTCTGATATGTGTCTGGATTATGGAAAATAACAACGCACTGCAGAGATCCCTGAGCATGCAATAGGCAAAATGAAGCAATGTGAGAGCAGTTAGTGGCTGAGGGTTGATACGATCCCATTCCTACCCACTCCTGTAAAAGAGCGCATGGCTGACGAAAGCCCAGGAAGCAGGAAGGAAAAGGCAGTTTGTGCAACATCTGCCAGGCTCCCATATGGCATGTTCCAAACTCACTATTGCCTGATGACAGCACACAGATTAGGGCATCAGTGTGGGTTGAACTGGAACTGATCTTTCCCTGACTTTTGAATAACTTCATGGCATGGATTAAGAGGGGCATGAAATTCATCTTCACATCACCGTTGATCCCTTGGTCTTAAAAGTTATTCCAAACTCAAGAGCATTAACAGAGGGTATTTTGAAAACATACCTAAAGAATTGAAACTATTTAGAGCTTTTATTTAGGCAATCCACACTCAACATAGTGCTAGAAGCATAATTTAGCTCTTTTGTAACTCTGGGCCCTTGTAGTACGTTGTATAAACACACATTTCAAACCTTGGATAAGACTCCTGGTAAGATTTTTAACCCTTGTAGCACGAGTAAACCTGTAGCTCTCCAAAGGTTGTTCCCATCTATTCGACACAGCATATTCACAAGGGTGAGGGAGCGTTCATCGCCCCACTGGCAGGTAGGGAAGCCAGAGAGCAGAAAGGCCATTAGGAAACCAAGTCTCCCGGCTCGCACACCGTGCCTTGCAGACAGTCCGAGGTAGTGACCCCAAACCCCGACAATGTAAAAGCTATTTACGTCTCATGTTACAGCTACGCCTTTAGCACAACCGAGCAACCTGCGCCATCAAAGCTACTCTGTCATCATGCACATTTCCCTCCTTCTTTCATTTAACTTTCTCTTGCCTGCGAGATTGATAACTGGTATTTGTGCAGGTCCCAGAGATGGGAATCATGCAATGTTATGGCAGCCAGGGACAGGCGAGCTTGCCTGGCATCATTTGGTACTCAATGAAACTTCCTAAGTTGCAAAGTTTCATTTGAACTCAAGCATAACTGAGTTTGTCTTCCCTTAAATACAGAAGCGGCTGATAGAGTAAATGGAGGGAGAAAGGGAAAAAAAAGAACAATAATAAAAAAATAACTAGTCTGCAGACCTGTTAGTCTTTTTTTGTTGTTTTTTTAGGGCTTTCCTGTCAAGACTTGCTGACAGATGAGCTCTGTTGAATCTTACAGTGGTGATTTAAGATGTTACTGCAACCCTCTCCCTCCCACCCCCCTGCTGCTAGAGGTTACAGCCCACATAATAGAATTGGCAGAAAAGAATATTTTCCTGCATCTCGGCCATTCCCGTTTAAATTCTGGCATATTAGCTTCAATATTTTGATGCGAGGCACAGAACGAGGAGACTGGAAGGAGCGCAGAGGTCACTCAGTTCACGCTCCTGCCTGAAGGCTGGCTCAGCTGTGCTGTGTCACACCTGACAGATACTTGTCTGACATCCTCTTAAACACCCCCAGTGCTGGAGACACTACAGCCTACAAGATCCAAGTGGCTAATGAAAATGCTGCAAAGTACGGGGCCTGCAGCAGACTCCCATGAAATCCTACTATAGTTTTAGTCCACCTTCCTTGTGCTAGCAACTACCTATGGCTTTTCAACCAACTTCCCAAATTTCGTAGGCAAATGGCATGTGGGATGATATCAAAAGCCTTGCTAAAATAAAATGCTCCATTGTTTGGTCTTTCTCCTCTCTCCGCACATGTGCCACGGATGGCCACCAGACTGCATTGGCACAAGCTGTTCTTGCTGGATTTCCTCTAATCCATTTTTGAAGTTTGATTTGGTAACTACAGTTATTAGTATGAGAAATAAAATTGAACCAACTTTAGCATAACTTCAGGTTGCTATTCCCTCACCTCCTCTTTTCTTAAAGACCAACGCTGCATTTGCCACGCTGGAGCCCCATGACACCACCTTCATGTCCAGAAGCCCTGTGACTACTGCAGTTTCTCTGAGGAACTGCAAGGAAATTCAGCAGGACCCCGATGTCCCACTTGCATCCCATTTTGTGCACTGGTCTTTCTAACTGTATCCCACTACAGTTCTGGTTCTTGATCCCACAGCTACCCTCCCCTCCTGGCACACTCCTCCCAGAATTTCAAGTGAAGAGTTTGTGATTTAGCTAAACTGGTTTCTTACTATCCCTCCTCTCTTTTCTTTGTACACGAACACTTTGCACTTATGTTCTTAAGACTGTTTCTTGAAGGACCTGCTAGATCTGTTTAACACCACTTTTCCTTGGAGAAGATTTGGTGAACATGCTGACATTTACATTCCTAAAACCCTTCCTAAAACTTTGAGGTTAGTAGGAGGGAAAGACAGTTCCTGCCTAGTGGGCACAGCCCATTTAGTTGTTCTTTTCCATCTCCCATACAAAAAAAAAAGTTTCGATGTCTTTCAGTAACTGGCTAGAACATCGGTGTTCTTTATTTTGCCATGAAAGCCTAAGTATCTTACCTCTCTGTTAATGCCAGTCGCCATGCTCTAAAGGAATCAGCTGATTGCTCATAAACATTGTACACTGGACCTTCCTCGTCGCCATTGCACCCTCACAGGGTGACAGCATCCATATTCTCTCCCCCCCTAGTTGCGCTCCTTGAAACTTTAACAGCAGGTCTGTCTGTCTCTCCAGCCTGGCCCTGAGAGCAGCTTTGTGCACCCTTGGAGCCAAGGACGACAACTCCACGGCATGAGCTGCAGTGCCACCACGTGCTCGGCCTCAACCAGCTCTGATGGGTGACCTGGAGCAGCAGAGCAGCCATGAGCTGCTGTGCCTACACGAGATGTGCACGATCCCATACCCAGCTCCTTTCCTGCTAGGGGTCCCTGCTCAGAGTCACACAGAGCACTGCCACCGTAAGCAGACCTTTAACATCATTACAGAAACGTGCCCTCCCTGGGGTGGCTTTTCCATCTGACATTTGGATGTGGCAGTCCTTGGTTGTTTCCCAGGCTCTGGGAGGTGCTGAGGTGATTCCCGGGTATGTTGTGCTGCCTCACCCTGGGTTTTTATTAAATGCCAAGAAGAACTCCTCTTCCCTTGGAGACGAGCAAAACCGATCCCTGGAAGTATTGGTATGCAAAACAAAACTTCTATATCACCATTAGCAAAGCAGAATATTTCTGTTCCCATTATTTCAAGTTGAATAATTTAATGTTCACCCTTTTTAAATTTACCACTTTTAAATTAAAAACTCATTAAAATGTTTCAATAACAGTTAATATTAGCATAGCAATAAGACATACCAAGTGGGCATTACCAGGAGATAATTGACCTGATCTGTAAATTGGTGCCCTTGGCTTTACCTCTGGATGTCAATCAATTAAAGCAGTCAATCATCCCTGTGTAGTGCCTGCCTCAGCAGGTCTTATTGCTTAATCATATAACTGTTGAGCTAATACCATTCATATTTCTGAACAAAAAATTCCACTAGGAATTCCCATTCATTATCACATCAAAATTAACAAGATCTTGAAATGCGTATTATATTATTCATAACACAATACTCTGCCAAATGGAAAACATCAAAATATATCTCTTCTTTCAATTTTTTTAAGCATGCAGTTAATTAGCAATTCTTTAGGATGATCAAGTAATTGAGATACAGGTTTTAGATCAGGTTCACAGAGAGTATGTGGTCAAGTTAATGAGTCATGAAGAGACTAAAATGTCACTGTATAGA
Source organism: Cygnus olor (assembly GCF_009769625.2). Classification (NCBI taxonomy): domain Eukaryota; kingdom Metazoa; phylum Chordata; class Aves; order Anseriformes; family Anatidae; genus Cygnus; species Cygnus olor. Next base: position 15,457,542 of record NC_049180.1, on the reverse strand, counting down.
AAACTGACTTCTGCTCAGCTGATATTAATTGCTATGGCACCAGCGAAGTCAACAGCTCTATGCCAATTTACTTCAGATGAGGATCAGCCCTTATGTTTACAGGAGTGTCGAGTTTACTGAATGACTTCTAAACTTCTATATAAGGAAATTCAGTACATGCGTTTTTTATTTTTATTTTTAACTCTTTGGATTCTGCCTAAAATCCTTTACTTGTATGAATCACTCCCCTAAAGCTAATGGCTTGGCAAAATATCTCATGAATAGAGCTTTCACATTAAATGGATCTGCCTGTATCAGTTAAACTCAGACCCTTTGTGAGCTGAAAGCTGACTATACTTACTAGAAAAATTGTTGCCTTCAGGACAGCAGTGAAAGAAAATGGAGCATGAGGCCTCAGTCCTACACATGTTTATTATATTATATAACACTATACTATATATTGTGTATATTGCTTGTTGGAAGAGGTTCGAGAGTGTCAAGGTAAGCACATGCAAATACATTATCAGGATCTGTGCCTTAGCTTGGTTTCTAGATTCAAGGAATTAAATGTGTCATTTTAAACATTAAAAAGGATGTAAATCAAATAGGTTTCATCATCACTAAAGTGCAGAAAAGCTATAGTTTTGAAAGGAAGCATCTTGCTGTTTGCTCCATAATGAAGCAGCAGACACAACATTATTAATGATAACAGTGTCTGGATTGTGCATTCAACCAAGATAAGAGTCAACATGTTTGGTAACATCAAAGAAAACCTGATACCTTAAGTATAAGAAGATTAGTATTTACAGTGATCTGTAGGGTTGGCGGTTCCAGGAGTCTAACAGACACAGCCAGGAGGGACAATTAGTGATGAATTGGCACCACGATTCTCTCCTGTACTTGAAATTTAGCTCGGTGCATAAACATGCATCTTTTTAAGATTTTGTTTAAAACTTTCTACTGCAGCTAGCAAGGCAACATGGTCTAAATGTGACTAGACAGAAGTGAAAGTTGTTACAACATGTTGGGAAAACAGAGGCAGGTACTACTAGCGGCACAGAAAAGTGTCAGATACTTTGCATGGAGGCTACAAGGACAACATCTCCAGCAGGTTTTGATGTTTTCACATCCTGGTTGACACACTGCTACAGAGCTGTTGTGTGAAACTTCAGGGATCTGCAGAACACTACATATAACACATGCTCAAGTCATAAACCATCTTACATGCACAAGACATATCCCCTCAGAATAAAGGGCAATGTTAACCCACCTTCTCTTTTTCAGAGACACTGTGGAACAGAAGTATCCATTTTATTGCATTCACATTTATGCTTCTAATGCTTTTGCACTGACCTCAGCACCAGAAATACAGACCCAAATTACCTTTATGTGCCGTTGTTGGAATTTACAGCACTGCTCGGAGACTGGCAGTTAGCTAAACACCACACATTTTTTCCTCCTTTTGATATTAAGTGGCAATAGCCATGCTGAACACACGAAGATAATTTAAAAACTATCCAGGAAAACAGGAAAGAGTGGAAGCTTTCTTCTCTTGACTCTTGTCTCAAGTGTGCTCGGCACAGCTCATTGTTAGTAAAGTCAAGCTGGTAATCTTTACAGGTTGATAAATGAGAAACTAACCCACTGGAGACAGAAAAAACAGGCATATTTCATCTAAACGTGACATTTGCTCCTCACATTATTATTGGTTGCAGTGTTACTTTCACTGCAAAGCCCACTGAAATCAATAGGAGGTATTGATGCATTGAGCCCTGGAAATTATCTTTCAATGGAGCATCTTTACAACAAGAAATGCATCTTCGTGGCATCTCTCTGCAATAGATAGGTGTCACTAGATCAAGTTAGAGATGAGAAAAAGTTTGAGTGACATGGACAAGGTACACACTACAGGCAATCCAACGCACACGCTGGAAGCAATTCCCTTTTATTGTAAGGATACAAAGACTACTGGTAAATACTTAGGCACAAACTCTTTTTCTGGTGGTTGTGTCCCCTCCAATATAAAAGTTGAACTATGACCACCACGTGTGTCACTGAGAAAGCTGGAAGCCTCTAAAAATATTGGCTGCATCATCAGAAATCCGCATTTATTTATCAAAAAATCCTTGTACTTTACGACAGTGTTGCCAAAGTTTTTCAGTATGAAATTCTTCATAATAAGGAACAATTACAAAGAGGAGGTGATGTCTTCATGAGGTTTCCATAATCTGGGCCCACACAAGATCATAAGACCCTATAGCAATTCTGTACTAGGGAAGGAATGACGCGTACAGTTCTTTTTAAATTAATTTGAAGATGGAATAAAGGGAGGTGACTAGCTTGCAACAAGATTGTAATTCAAAAATCTTCATGTTAGACACATATTTAAAAAATACTTCATGAAGAGCCTTCTGAGGCTTCCTTTTTTCACTGTCAATTGAGCTCAGTGAACAGGAACAGAGAGTTCGTTTAAGCTCTGGCATGACACAGACTTCACAGTTTCAAAAGTTTATATCAGTTTTCCTAGATTATACAAGCTACCAAGCCACAATTACACAACTCACGGCTCTTTCCAGAATGATCCTAGTTACACAGTTATTATATCTGTGTTTCTTTTTGGCTGAAACTTATTAAATATTTGTCAGTGCAAAAGTGTGCTTATACAGAAAAACAGTCATTCCTGTTATTAAAAAGAAAAACAAACTAATGACTCATAATTGTACAATTCCTCACCTGTGACTAAAATATAAGGTGCAATATACTAAATTTCATTCTGAGGAGTTTCTTTTGAAATACTGGGATAGAGATGATATATATTAGGTTTTGGATTTGAAACTCATGCATCAAGATGTGTCTTCATCTCACTGTGGAGTTAAAAACTTCTGGGAAATGCAATATGATCTGCATCACTGCACACCATAATGTCTTGGCCTAGGTGTCAGTGGGGTGACGGGTCAAACCTTTACCACGGTTCAGATGTCTCGATGTACACCCCACAAAATTAATATGAACATTTGGGCCATATCTGAACAAATCAGCATTACTTCATTTGCAAAACTCAACTGGAAATCTTAAGAACAGCATTTCTCACATGAGGTTTCAGTCATTCTGCCTTTGTTATGGACACAGCTATAACAGCCCTTTGGTATTTGAGTGGAAATCTGAGTAGAGTGTTCAGAAATGTGTAGCATTTAATATGAATCAAAGTGCTCTGATAAAAAATTTGACCCTTTGCTGCTTCTTAGGTTTCCATCTATTAACTGACCAGGTTTCTCCAGCTGCCAGCGCTAGTTACGTTCTTTAAATACAAAAGAGCATTTCTGGGGTAATCTTGTGCCACGTCTCAACAGGTGTTAACCCTCTTTATTGGGCAGTTTAGGAGCTCATCATGTTTGGCCATTAGTTATCAAAGATGGACCCAACATCAAAACCCTGGATTAAAACTGCTTCAATAATGAGAATATGAATCCAGCTCTGAACTTCACTGCTTGAACCTTTCCCCATGGCAGAGTCAAACCAGAACTCCATTCAAGCATCCTCAGATTTCAGGAGAGCTTGGATTCAGCTCTGATTTTGGATCTAAACTTCATGGCTTTGATCCACTTGTTATGAAGTCTGATCTCATCCTGGATAAGAAGCAGCATTACTCAATAAAGAGAGTTAATACTAGAACTGTGACATTGGGAAAACCTGCTTGACAAGCAAGCTTGTTTAAACAACAGAAATAGGTTGCCAAGATCATGAGCCAGGAAACAGTTTAACAAAGATCAATGAAGAAATTACAAGTGACTAATAAATTCACACAGTGAGCATAAGCAGCTGAAACTAGAGACAAACCAGAGATAACGAGTGTAAACAATCTGCACGGAGGGCCACATCTTGCAGTTGCTGCACTGATAAAACCACAGGCTCATCGACTCCGTTGAAGTGATTGGGTTTAACCTGGGTAAAAACCATGGGATTTGGCCTTTAACAAAATCTGCTGTAGGCTCCCTTTGATGGCTTAATTGCTAGTCTACTTTGCCCCACAGTTTCGACTTTAATCTGTTTATCAGTTGCTCACCTAAATGGCAGTATCTGACAGAAGATCCCTCTTTTTAATAGCATAATTGCACCACGTGAAGTCAGAGCTTGAACATGGTAAGTCACAGAGAAACTTTCCTGGAAGAACAGAGATATTCTGATCCTGAGATCAGAAAAGGAAAGGTTATGAAGTTAGCTTTCCTTTTGGGGAGTTTGAGGCTTTCACCTTTCCCCAGAGCCCACAGAGCTCACAGAGCTCATGGAAATGCGAAGCGAGAAGCAGCTGTGGCACGAGGTGATCTTGTTTTTTTCGTCCTGCAGGCAGGACAATGTGTGAGAGTAGTGGTTAAGCATCCCCCTGTCCTCCAGCTGTTATGACACAGCAAGCCTGATTTAAGTCGGCGTTCCTGACCCTTATTCCTCCGGGCCTTAACAGATGATACACAACATTTGCCTTGACTGGACGGACAGATAAGATGACCACAATGGACACAGCTTCAGTCAGTAACAACACAGCATGCTGTAGCATGCCACCCAGAGCCCCGTTAAACACCAGGTTTCTTTCAACACTGCTTGTGCCTCCTCTGCATTAGCATGTCCCCTTCAAGGCTGGCAGAGACTGCACCTGTTGCAGTCCCCCTCCTGCCCCGTGCCCTCCTCTGCCTCCGTCCTCTCCGAAAGCGATTGCGCTGCAATCTGGCTCTACTGCAGTCCGCTGTGGCCAGCTCCCCTGAAAAAGCAAACTTTTCCACAAATATGCAAGCAAAGCATTGCAGCATGCATGAGCCTGCGTTGCGGAACCGCTGCTGTCTCACCCAGTAAGGATGAAGCGATCCTTGGGCTAACCTACCGGGTCAGCGTCACCCCTGGAGCGACGAGAGTACTGCAATGGTGAGGGGCCGGTTACTCAGCAAGCCGTGTACAATTAATACAGGGCAATCAGTGAATGAAACGACTGAGTGCACTTCAAGGCAGAGCAAGCTAAAGAAAATGGCAATCTGATTGCAACACGCTGGAGCCAAAGAAAAATGTTAGTTACGTTTAAATGTGTTGGGGTAAATTTCCCAGGCTCTGGAAATTCAGACAAGCCCCGTGTCAGCTGTTTCCTGGAAACTCCTGATCGTTCTGGACATACCCACTGCATGCTCTTTTTATCTGGGCGCTTCCATCTCACATACCCAACACCATCCCAGGAAGCTTTCCCCAGTTGATTTAGTAACAGTTGAAACTTGCTACCAGCCACCAGACGGGTTAGTTGGGATCACACAGCACAGCAAAGCGCAGCGTGGAGCCGCCTGTAACCTCCTGGCCTCGTCCCGGGCCCCTCGGAGGGGCCGAGCAGCGCCACTCGCTCCCCACGTGCTACATCGCTTCTAGTTCCCAGCCACCACCAGTCACTGTCACTGGCTGGCTCCTCCCTACCTCTTCTGTAAAAACGTGTTTCACAGCGCTCCCATGTCTCACCATTGCGTCACCTCTAACAAAAATACAATTTCCTTGGTGATTTTTTTCAGCAAAGGTTCGTTTTCCAACAGGAGGGAAAGAGAATCTCAACTGGGGACGTTAGAGTGAATCAACAGCAAGCATATATCCAGCTATAAATTTGACTCTGACATGCGTTGAAAGGTTAGATTTGTAAAAATGTAAGCAATTTGACACCTCTAGATCACAGCAAACACAAGGCCACAAAATCGAGCCTCCAGAACGTTGGTTAATTCCAGGCTCCCCAAAGTGTCTCTTGGAAACTGTTTCCACAGGGAGCAAAATAACTGCTGTAATTGGAAACACTGGAGAAGCAATGGGGAACGAGAGAGGATAAAGAGAGGCGGAAAACACACACCAACACGCATACATATACATACAGGATAATTAGCTGCAGTCTATTGTATAACAGAGTCAACAAATGAGTCAGCTCCTTAGGTGGTGTAATTAGACTCCAGTGGACCAACACCAATTTACAGCATCTGATAATTGTGATATATAATTATATGGACTGATTCTGACCTGTGTAAGTTGTTAGTAAATTGCAATGAGGGCAATAAGGCCAAGCCAGTGAAAAAATTGTGCAAGTGAGATACGGATCAGATGCCCAATAAAATAATAAAATATCTTGTGTTCAGCCAGCTCTTCTTATCCCAGGCATTTTTTTTTAATGAACTTTACATAGACAGGAATTGCTTGGGGCTCCATTAACCTGTGGTCATTTCCAGGATGCTACTCAGCAGCTCCTTAATGGTTGCAGAAACTCTTTGCACTAGCTGGGAATGGCAGGGAAGGAAAATGCTGTATCCATTTGCAAATGCAGGAGAAATACTAGCTGGGAGGAAGCAACTGTCCACATCTGAACTAGGATGGGGTCCTGGATCTGATAGCTACATTCTTCTAAAATGCATCACCTAACAACGCTGGAGCTCAGGGCCTTTTGCCAACTGGAAGCAGCACCCCTTAAAAAATCCAAGGTGCACGTAGAGCTGCCTGCCCTTCACTTGAGATCTCCAGCATGAAACGGGTGCAGAGGCGTACCTTAGACTCTGTCTCCAACAACTGTCTTTTAGTCTAGTCTGTGAATCTCATCTATTAGTTAAAAACAACAACAACAAACCAAACAAAACCAAGAGATAAAGACATTTCTCCTTCTGCCACCATCAAGGTGCTAGGCCATTGCCTACGTTCTCCGTGCTTTCAAAACAAACTCTCAGCATCCTTAAATTTTGTTACCCGCTGTCTGACACCAACGCTAACCCCCATCTAAGGGTTTGAAAGCCCCTAAACCACACGTCACCGAGGACTGGCCCAGCACTTGGCACACGATAACTTGGAGTTTTGTAACATCACTGCCCACTTCAAGGGCTTCTGCATTTCAAGTTGCAGCCCGCACTCTGTGCCATGCTCTCTCCCCACCACAAAAGGTGAGAAGAAGCAGCGGAGAAAAGTTTCTAAGGTTCTACAAGAAAGAGAGAGTTAGAAAAGGCACCTGAAAAGAAGAAAAGAGCAGCAAAGTAAAGCCGCTGCTTCTCCCCTTGGCTCTCCTGTCCCTACCCCAGCACAAGGAAGCCCCGCTCCGGGAAGGAACTGCAGCACGATCCTCCTGACAGATCAGAGTTTCTCTGGAGGCAGCAGAAGCAACTCAAAAGGAATGTAAATGATCTTTGACCAATGACTTTTGTCTAGTTGTGGTTTCTGGTACAGTATATGTGGTTTCTTGTTCGGTACGGTAATGAGCGTGTGTACAGCAAAGTGTTCAATGTGCACAGTGCTGAGAGATTAGAGAGTGAAGGATAGCATGGGACATGTCAATATGGATCTGCAATGATCAAAGGAGGCTGTCTCTTCTGGGCACAAGCCTGGGTTGGGTTACAGCGAAGGAAAAATGTGAAGTGCTTCTTAATGCGTCTTCTCTGTATTCTCTGCTCCAGGATCACTGTAAATGGAAGAACATCTTCTCCCCTAATAATCTATTTCCTGCATGCGGCTCCCCCAATAAATATATTAAAGTTTTGTTTGAAGTACACAGTTTGTTAGGAAAACAGACTTGCCTTTGTTTAAAACAATAATAACCATGAGTGCTGTTTAAAAGCTGAAGTAAGGTTATGCGCATATCTTTGCTCTGACTAGTTATCAGCCATGGATCTTGTACTTAGGTAATTATTAGAGGTTTCTTTTTTAAAGGGATGATTTACTTACCCTATATCCTTGCCAGACTTTCCTTCTTTTTTTTTTTTTTAAATATTTGAATTTTACACATTAAGTAGGGCATGCTCATTTCTCTTCTGCCTCTGCCCTCTTTTGAGTTATGAATCCCTTCAGTGAGTAATGAGCAGTTGGCAACTTTTATGCATAAGAAAGAAGATTCAATGAATTCCAAATACACTACATGGACGCTCCTTTTCCTACATAAAAAGTATAATATTTTTATGAATTGGGCCCACAATGATCTGGCATTAAATCACTGCCTCCTTCCTTCTCTGTGCTCTGACTATTTATGCTCAGGGGACATGCAGTTGCAATGTGTTATAAATTCAACAGAATTACTAATTAAAAATCCTACTGTACAAAAATAGAACAAAGGGTGGAATTAGAGCCAACAGGAGCCGAGCCAGTGTAGTGGTCCCGAGGAAACGGTCTGGACTGGAAGGCAGGTGATCTGATCCTCATCTGGGATTAACTAACATAGCTCTCCTGCTCCAGATGATTTACTGCGCCGTGAACGCAGCCCCTCCGCAGACTTTGGGCGGTGGGCGCCAGCATGGCTCCTGGCCTCCTGCTTCCCCTTCTCTCCCCAGGGGGGACGAGCAGCTCCCATTGGCGCCACGAGAACGAGAGCCCGTAGGAAATGAGCAGCACTTCTGGTCTTGCTCAGTGGCTCGGCAGGGCTTGGAAGGGCCGCGGAGGATTTTCACTGATGGGAAGGTTCTGCACCACTCAACAGCCAGCAGTCATGCTGGGAGTCGCGCTGCTGGGCACTGAGCTGAGTCTCTGCAGCACTGCAGGAGGGAGGCCCAGCTAACACAGGCTTCAGGGAAAGGAGCCTTCAAACAAGCAATTTTTTGGGTCTCAGCAAGAAAAGGATTTGATAGGGGTGCTCTTTCCCTGCTAGCTTTCCTAATCATCTACTCTGACTGGAGGTGTTCAGTATTAGGGTAAAACACCAACTCTAGAAAAGTAAAATACGCAAAGATACGCTCAGCGGTACACTTTGTAGGAGATAAGCTCATGCTTCTTCCCCACTTCTAAGCGTTACAAGGTGTCCTATGAACAGAAACAATAAAGGCTGAAAGATGCCTGCAAGTTGGCTGCTATGTCCCTCGAAACAGCACACCCTGTGTACTGCCCATGGACAGGTGCTGAGCTGGACGGTGGGTTGGAGAAAAGCAACTTATGCCTTTCTTCTGCCAAGTGTCTTTAAAAATAATTACATGGCAGCGATATTTACTCAGAAGTGTTGCTGGGATGCTCTGAGCTTCAATAGAACCAGGAAAAATACCTTATTAGAAATTGAGAAAGGAAAACAATTCTCATTCATCTTGCAACTCTCTCTGCATGGCCAAACCTCTCACCCTTGTTTCTCAGCTGGTTTCAGCGGGTCTTGTGCAGGCGGAACCCCCTCTCTGCACTGGGGAGAGGGGTGAATGAAATGACTGCAGCAGCTCTCAGGAGAGGGAGAGAGCGTGGGTTGCGTAGGGACAAATATAAATTGTCACAAGCTATAAGAACTAATAACTGTTGCCTCACTGCAAAAATAAGACAGCTAGCATCAGCTCTGCCTGACAGAAAAGGATAGAGGAGTTATTGTCCCATGCTGTCTGTCCCACCCTTGCTACAGCAGCAGCCAAAGCACTTCTGCATCATGGCTTAGCCTCTGAACTACTGTGCAGGTTAACCATAAACAATTTCAGCCCACTTTAAACCCCTGTGCAGTAGGAATCAGTGGCTCAGCAGCTAATTCACAAATGGCTGAGTTGACCATGCAGTGGGGACACAGCAGATAGCTGAGGGCAGTGACCCCATCACTCAACTTCAGTTAATCTGTCCCCATTTGCCAGAGCCAGAAAAGAAGACAAAAAAGAAAGGGCTACTGTCTGGTGTCCCTTGCGATTCAGCATCACGCATTCAAAAATAACAAGTCCCCCAGAATCAGAAGATGAGTTCAAAGTTGCAAAATCAAAAAGCATTTCTGGATCTCAGCTAAGTGCTGTAACCCCACAGGGTTTCTGTACTGAGGGGTTTTGCTATGACTCTGAACCAAAAGCCCACACTCTGCCAGAACTGCCCGCCTTGCCATGTAGCTTAGCTTTCAGCAGAGGAGACACCACTGAAGCAAAGCAGCACAGATCATACCCGAGTGATTGTTATGTGGTACATACACCACCCATCTCTCTCACTGCAAAAAAGTTTCACTTACAGTTTGAATTCATCTTTTTCCTTTTTTTTTTTTTTCCCCTGCAAGTTCAGTCCAGAAATCTAATATACTGTGACAGCAGTGTCTGGATAAAACCACGTCAGATGTACAACAAGAAGCACACAGGCACAGATCTTCAGTACACAGAAATGTGCAGCTCATCTGGAAGTGACTCTGGTACCCTGCAAATGGAGCTGTGAGCCCTTCCCAAACGGACAATAAAACAAGTAACAGTGCACTACAAGGGGGCAGAAGGAAGGCAGCTTGACTGCCCTTCCCTGCTTGACCACCCCAAAATTTCAAACTGTCTCAGAGAAAGAGGTTTAAACCATATTACGGAGTCACTTTCTAGGAAATTACTGCCCATGATTCCATTAACAATATTATAACTCTACCATTTAAATTGCCAACCTGTCATCAACTTCTATTCTCTGTTATCACACACAAGTCAGTTGCTGTAGCACAGATGAGCTGCACAAGCTTTTATTGTTTCACAGGCTCTCCTTGCACCTCCCCAGCCTGTGGGCAAAAGCCTGGCCACAAAGAAGCTGCTCAAAGTCCCTGTACACTCCACAGTTAGCAGAATTATGCCCCTAAAAACCCATCAGCAGAGCTTGGGAAAGCCAGACAGCAGGACTCAGGTCGGTGTTGTTTGGCTGAGATGTCAGCCCTGTTATGGAGAAAAATAACACTCAGTGTGAGTAAAAGTGGCACCGTCTGGTCCAAAGTGAAGAGACCTTTGCAGCATGCCCTGAGTGTTGGACTCCGAATCAGAAAACGTTGCAGCACACGGAGCTGTAACTGGAGAGCACTCTGGTGAATCCCTCCATCGGGTGAAGCTCCAAGATCTGCAGCCAACAGCCCTAATTGAGGATTTATTTAGGCAGCCACTGGTCTTCTGCAGTGACGAGAGGCGTCAGGTTTTTGAAGGAATAAGCTCTCTCTTCTCCCCATTGTGACCAGCAGCTACTCAAATCTCCAGCATTTATTCAAGAGACCAGCCTTCAGTAGCAAATGGCTTGAGTTTTGATGTTTAATGTTGCAGGGATAACAGTAGGCAGCTTTTCTTGTTTTCAGCTCTTTTAGCACACTGTTTTGCCTAAAGCAAAATATGGTTTCAAGCAGCCTCACTCCGCCGGTACTTTCTCCTTGCCTCAGCTAACAGCACTTGTGTATGTATTAAAGATGCTGCAGCAGAAGTTGATGCTACAGGGCTTGATCACTTATTTCAGATAGTCAGCAATCCAACTTTTTTAAAGCACACTTCTTATATAAAATAAACATTTGTTCCTTTTTTTTTTTTTTTTTTTTTTGGTTTTACTACTCAATTTCAAAGCTTGCAAAAACTTGGGGGAGGGGAGAGCCAAGCACTTGATTGAGACATCACCATAAGGTGACATTTTACCAAGTCTGTCAATATGCCTCCTTAAAGAGACACCGCCATATTACTTTAAGTGACTGGATTTGCCGAGATTTCTTTAAGGTTGACTTAAATGTCAGATGCCATTAGCTCTGGAAGTTCAAACGGTCTACCACTGCGAGCATCTTGTGCAGTGAAGGTTGAAAGGGTCGCAGGTAAGCAAAGCCATGCTGAAACACTGCTTACAATGCACACGTAGGAAGTAGCTCCACAGTGAAAAGCAGAAGTCAAAGCATTACAGATGTGGAATTTACAGTAATGTCTTCTCAAATACTACACCGGGTTAAATTAGTACCTCCGCAGCATCTAGCTTCCTAGCTGAAGTCTTGCTGCTCTCCTCATCTACATGTAAGGGGCAAATATGTTTGCATGAAAACTTCAGAACATTTGTGTGTCTTTGAGGACAAGAAAAGTGAGCTATTGATTAGCAATTGACAAATGCAATAGAAACGTTATATGGGCCAAGAAAGACCCATACATAATTTATAGCTGTGCCAAATATGAGTGACAGCAAACAGCAGGAGGCTTGAGCAAAGTATTGATTACTTTAAAAAACTGAGAAAGGCGCCGTGCTGAGGACTGGGAGGATAAAGAGGAGAGGCAACAAGCAGAGAAAACAGGAGCAAAGCCATTAAGGACGTTGTGCTACCAGACACTGCCAGACTAGGAAACTAAGGAGACAGTCAGGTGGAGAGCACTGCTCCCTCCTTTCCAATCAATAATACCATGTCAAAACATAAAATGCATGCTTTTGCTCTTAAGTAAAATGTGTCTAAGATTTTTAAAAGCATTGATTCAAGATGGATCAATGAAAATCTAGGCGTATTTTCCTGTGCAAAAAGGGGGTAATAACACTTTGCAGATAATCACAAAACAGAAGAGATTTCCAATGCTGGTTATAAATGTCCTATTTATATTACAATCTTTTTGTCAGTAAAGGTTAAGAATAGTAGGTCAAGGAGTCTCGCACTGTTTCAGAAGGGAACACAGAAATGTAAATGCAGGAGCGTGGGATTCTTTATGAGATGAGTATAAGGACTAGACTGATCTTGAGCAAGAGAGGCTACGGAACGCAGAGCATCTCAAAATACCTTCATAACTTCACTTCTGAGAGCTTCCAGGTGCTTTTTCTCTAGCAGGTTCAAAACCCAGACTCAAGAGCAATGCTCACCTGAGCAGCAATGAATGAATGAGCACTTCAGGGCCTCTTCCTATGGGTACTGAATTTCTTCTGCAGCTGCTCCGCTGCGAAGTCCTGGCAAGGCTGGGGCTGGTGTCGAAAAGATTCCACCCTTGCAAGCACTCCAGCAAAATTTGTACTAGCAGTTCTCACATCCCAGAAGTAGTTTTGGTGGTAGCGTATACAATGGTCCTCTAATTAAGCAAGCTATGTGAGGATAATTACAGCTACAATTAGACTTTTGCCTAACAAGGTTTTGGCCAGCATAGGAACAGCATTAAAGATGAAACAAAAAACACATTTATAATCGGCATCATCTTACCAGTATGGAGAAAGAGGGCTATAAGAGAAAGTAAAAAGTGGATCTAGACTCCTAACTGCCCACCTCTCCCTCCGAGAGAACCCAGATCTCCTTTCTGAGGATGAGGGCAAAGCTAAGTGAATGAGACATGCATTTCAAATGCCCAAAGGGCAAGAGAAAAAGGAGAACGAGACCTGCAGCTGGCGATGTGAAAGGCCCCTTGGTGATGGATCTCCCCACCCTTGGGAAGCAGCCCCGGTACCTGCATGGCACACTGCAGTGCTAGACAAGTGTACCAGAGCTGGGTATTTTTGGTTACTGCAAAGACAGTGATGCTGCTCCTGGGTCCTGGGCTGGCCTAGGGTTCCCTGTGCTGACCTGCACTGTGTTGAATGCTCAAAAGAAATAGTTGTGCTGCTGGTTGCAAAGCAGGGCACTGGGACTATAAGAATCACACAGCTTGCACTGGGGGCTCTTCCTTTGAACCATCAGGAAACCAATTTTGGCCTTTGCATGTTAGACTGGAACAATGAGATGGGATACCATGGCAAAGGAAAAATAAACATCCTTCTTACTTCACCAAAACAAAAAATCTTGGGATATTTCAGAAGAACACAAATTCCAGACAGTGACATTACAGCAAATCTCATCCTTAATTACAGATTCTTCAGCAAGCACAGCTGTATTTTTTTTTTAAGTAGGTGATTTTTTAAGAGGTATCCCACTGATACAGGTGAACGGCATAAGAGGAAGGAGAAGAACTGTCCACGACCCACTTGAGCAGCAGTATGTACCCAAGTTACCCAAACAGATGTAGAAATAACTTTCTTACAGCACCTAAGCGTATTTTCTCTCTTATTCAAGGGCAGGATTTTTCCCTAACGATGCAATGTTTCACTGTCCCGAGCATTTACATGCCCCTGAAGTTCTAGCACCGATGCAACAATTCCTTGGCATCAATAAAATATATTCCCTTTGCGAACTCCTGCTGTTCCCCTTATCATCGGTAAAAACTGAAAAGCCTTACAAAAATAATTATTTTGCTGCACACTGTTTTTCATTTTTGATAGAATCTTAACCGCAGACTTCTCTGAATGCACATCTAAGAAAAACCTTGTCATTATTTTCACTGACCTGAGTAATTAGGTATGAGCCAGAGCCCCCTGCTTCCCAACTGGCAAGATGTACTGCACGAAGCACGCTCAGCCAGTCTTCCCTCAAGCAGCCGAGCAGCACAGGCTACAGACAGGAGAAAACGAGAGAAGCACTGCAGAAAGCGAGTGCCATCAGCTAACGGGCTGCAGCTGGAGCACCAGCATGGGGACAAACAGCATACGATGGCCCAAGAGGCGGCCCCTCTGGAGAAGACCAAGTCCAGAGGGTTTGAAGTGTGCCACGTATGCCAGCTCTCCTCCTGTGCTCACCGTGGTCACCCACAGCTCATGCTCCCTTGGGATTTCCTCTGAAAGAGGAAATCTGGCCTCTTCTCGTCAATCCTTATGCTGGTGTTATGAAAATGCCATTTACCTCTTCCCTTCGCGGGTCTGTGGAGGCGATCAATCAGGCAGTTTATATACCCTGCTGTCTGTAATCTCCCCAGCTAATTAGCTCTCAAACAGGCATCGTGCAGGCAGAGCAGATCCCCCAGCCTCACTGGTGAGAACAGCAGGCGGGAGAACAGCTCCGCACACTGCCGTTCCCCGCGCGGCCCTTTGCTAAAACTGCTTGTGACACTAATTGATCGGTGCCAGTTGCGGGCGGTGGTGGCTGGGATGCACACAACCCACAGGGAAGCTGTTCAAAGCCGCGGTAATGAGTAACCTATTGCTGCCTGAAAGCACAACGATGGGCTTTGAATTCTGCTGGTACCTGGGATAGCCAGACCGCTGTCCCCTCCCAGTGTTGGAGAGATGAATCCCATTTAACCTATTGGAATTTGATGGTAGCGACCTGGGGACAAAAAGGAGACAACTTGCCTCAAGCTAGCCGGTGTCCAAGGTATGGCAGAGGGGCTTCGGGGCGTGCTGCCAGCCGGTACCCTGCACCTTCTGCCCTGCCAGCAGCATCGCCCCACATGCAAAAGCCTGTGCAGCCAGGGAGCTCACATCAGCCCCCAGTAGCAGGAAACGGCAGGGCATGCACAGGGCTTCCTTCATCCCAGTGACCTCAGGCCAAAACAGCAGCCCTTCCAGAGCCTGCCCTGCCAACAGCAGGTACACCAGGCTGCTCCCAGGGGGTGCTGAGGGCTGGTGCAGGCTGCCCAGCATCAGGGGACAGGGGAAAAGCTGCAGCTGTCATGAGTTCCCTGGGAATTCCTGGAACAAAGTGGTAAACCAAAAAAGTGGAGAAAACTAAATCAGATGGAGAGAGTATCATTGGTGCTGCTCCCTTCTGTTCATCACTGCTCACCATTTGCCATCATGCTCGGAGCTGATGCAGCTTTCTCAAGCAGTACGTGGCTCTGCTAAATGATTTATACAGCATGTGTTGCAGCAGGCATTGACATTATAAAAAACTGCTCTGCAAACTAGCACAGTAATTAAAAATAGAAACAAAAATATATGACACCGCAATCTACAAATGAACCAGCCCGCCAGTGTCCTAAAATACCTGCATCACTCTGGATACCTCCAGCAAACACTTCGAAGTATCATTTCAGGAATTACTGCTTTGGGGAGGGAGAGGTCTATGATTCTGGGAAGCTTTGCAATGTCACCACCAGAGCAAGAGAGAAGTTGAATCACGTGCAAGAAAATATCAGCATCTCTACTGCAGCAAATGCCTCCACGCAGAAAGTGTTTGCGTCTTTTCTTGCCCTGCCTTGGCAAAAGCTCAGCATTAAAATAAACACCAATTTTAGCGTAGAAATTTCCTTGGAATGACAGAGTCCACACCAAGTTCTATGCCAGTAGATGGGATGGCTACTTCAACAACATCCTAATTTGTTCCAAGAACGAATAATTTGGCCACTTAATTCTACTAGTGGCTAATACAAATAACTAATACTCATTATAATAAGGAACTGCTGTCTTGCTTCAGCACCTACGCACACAAGAAGATAAGTCTGAGTTCTGGCCAAGTTCTCAGTCTAGAGGACGCACATAAAGCCGGTCCCTCGTGTTCCCCATACTCAGAGAGTCCGTGCAGATGGAGCCTGCCAGCTGAGGCAGCTCAAGCCATGGGGACTGTCAGGAACCACAGAGAGCTAGCCCAGAGCCGAGACACCCCAGATACATTCACATTGTCCCCTAAAGCCGCTTTCTGTTCCCACCAGAGCAGGTCACATGAGGCATCTGCTCCCTCCCAGAAACCACCAATTCCTCCTGTGCAGAGGAAGCCTCAGTGAGCGTGGAGCAGGAGCTGTAAGATACGCTAAACAGGTTACATCTGAGCTCAGCATGGTGCCGTTTACTTCTGAATGCGATTCAACCCAGTGGCTTTCATCTACAAAGCCCTCCAGGTCCTCTTGGCTCTCTCAGAATCTGATTTGCTCAATAGCAGACATCAGCGCCCACATCCTTGCAAGGAGCCCTGGTACTTCTGTTAGCAACCCGCGGCAGCAGCTGGGGGACAGGCTGCTGGAGGACAGCAGCAAAGCCTTCCCATCGCTTGTTTCACCACAGACTGCTTGGTCTTCGCTGGCAGTGGGCGTCAGGACCAAAGAGCCAGCGCCTTCCCTAGGATCACTGGGACAATTTAATGAGACTTTGACCTTCTGCCTCTGATGCAGCTACTGAAGTGCCTCTATAGATTGCATATTCTTGTTAATTGCTGCAAGCATTTTGTATTTACTTCTGCGAATACCTACAATGCTGCCGGAGGGTTAAAAATGCACTGTCAACATTAGGCATGCGCTGTCAGACACTAGTTGGAAACGCATTTCATTTTCATATCAGTTGAATGTGCACCTTAGTAATATTTAAGCGTCCTGCCCATCCTTGCAGCATTTCAAATGTTGACAAGATTCACACAAGTCAAAGAGGTAATGAATACTGGTCCTTTTCCCCTGATAGGGCAGCAGGACGACAAAGTGCAGCTTAGAGAATCACTGCAAAAGGACGGGCGCACTGGATGCACAGGGCAATAAGAAATCTGGATCTTATTTCTGCCCAGCGGATGTTCTGCTGATAGCAAAGCAATGGGCAGCCATTTTACCAGCCATTGCTTCTGTTTCCCCTTTTTTGATACTTTTCAAAATAAGCTTTTTCTCCCTTTTGGGTTATGTTTTTCCCTCTGCTTTGGGGCTCAGTTCATCAGAGTGCCAAAGCCATTTGGGACCTTGCTGTATTACTGTAACGAACCCAGTCAGACAGGAAGCAAAAAGTTCGGCGCTCCGAGAACACATGTTCTTCAGACTTCAGAGCTTGGAAAGGCACTAATAGTAAAGCTGTTGAATAACTTATTTAAGACTCAGATGGAAAACAGAAACTTCCATAACCACAAGTTGTACAAGACAATACACACAACCCATTGAATTGAAAAAATATACTGTCTTTATTAGTTTAATGATGATTTAGAAAAACAGATGTTCCAGAGCCCACCAAACATTTTACTGCCACTTCTATTTATTTATACACAGCTTTAATGGTGTCGTGCTGTATTCTCGATTTTTTGTCCTTCACTAATTTCTATTCCTGTTACTGCATTAATCACCGTAGGTGGATTTAGGATTGGTATCTCTCTGGTTAAACTGCTCTGGGTTTGATTTCTATAAGAGGAGCTTTAAGAAAAAAATCCATTCTGGAAATAGCAACACAACAGTGCTCTCCGTAAGCATCCCCAGAATTATTCTGCCTGTTATTTAATTAGCTCAGACAAAGGTTGCAGAGTGCACAGAAATCTATCAAGGGATCTGCAGTAATATTTGGAGATCATTTCTTTTACTGCTTTATCATTAAAGTTTTATGTACTCTAGCAATTGATAGAAGCAATAAAACATTTCTGAAAAAATACAGAAGAAGAAACAAAAAGTAATATACATGAAATAAACCCTTCTCAGCTTAAATTCTGCTAGCACTGCACCCACGGCATCATTTAACAGTTTGCTAGGTCTGGTGTACAGACTACACTTCACTGGATCATGACAAAGTACTTAGATCTACACACATTTCCTCTATTTATCCCGGTTGGAAAATCTAAATAGAGCTGTTTGAGTGAGAGTGAATGTATCGCTGTTTAGTTTACAAAAACTGTATCTTTGTGCTTCTCAAGAGATTCTCTGAACATGAGTCTGGACTGTTACATAAAATAAATACAAATATTTCAGAAAGAGACATTGCAATTCAAGAAACAGTTATGGTTGTGCTTGTGTGTGGGTAAAGTTATCAGTTGAAATATTTCTGCATTATACACATTTCAAAGGACCTGAACAGAAATCCTGATTATGGTGAAAAGCTAGGTTTGTCATTGCTTAACAGACATTCAAAATTCAAGTCTTTTTGCAGGATTCCTCTGCAGTACTCGCAGTAAAGAAAACAGAAAGAAGACGCATCATCTTAATGGCACCTCTCTCACTTTGAATGCAGTAGAAAACACCGTAACAGCGACCACTGGGGTAGTTAAATGATTCATTTCTTTTTAAAAATGAGTCTCTTCAGGGAAGAGAATGGTACCAGGTGAACAAGAAGTCAATCTGATCAGTAGGATCTTCATTTCCAGTCTAGCACACCCCAGAGAGGGCCCAGCTTAGTTCTTAGTTCCTAGGCTAAGTTCCCAGCTAGAAAAGGTCCATCAACCTTTTTTTTACCCCATAAATTGGATTTGATGTAATCAAAATACTATAAATACAGAACCCAGCCTGGCCCTTTTAAGGAGACATACGTCTTAAATCATTTTATTTTTAAGGATATGGTTGAGTGATATGACATGCTAAGCTGAGCATCATCGAATGATGTGCTGCTAAGCTAGTTCGGAAACTTTTGTCAGTATCCATGCTTTAAAAGGAGCTCAAATACCAACATAAAGCACAGCAGCCACGATGCATGAATGACGAAACAAGCAAATTTTGTTGCCCTGAGAAGTCAAAAGCCATTCTGCAGCCACGGCAGGAAAAGCAGGAAAACTCAAACAATGCATAACCATAATTAAGGCAATTAATTGTAGGCATGTGAGCGGTGCTGTTGCATCAGCAAACAATTCCATGATTTTGAAAGACATCAGGGACAGAACGAACCCCTTGTCAAGACTTCTTAAAGAGAACATATTTGAGAATAATCGGTGAATTCTCAGCACCTACAATCAGCAGCCTCAGTAATGCTCAGGACTTTCTCATGCTTATTTCAATGCCAAGTCCCTGATTACAGCCAGTATCCTCACTCTCACACATAAATCAAAGGGCAGTATGTATACATACAAAGTGAGCCCTCCACCCTGCCTTTGACATCAATGCTACTTTTATTACATATTCAGACTTTTTTTTTTTTAAAAAACAAAACAACAAAAAAAAACAACTAGAAGCCAGCTGTTGAAATCTGGACTCAATTCATCTAAAGTGTGAAAGATCATGTCAAGTGCAGGCAATGACTCACACCAGGAAGAAGGACACTCTGTGATTTCCCAACTATCTGATCAACTATGGTTTTAGGCAAATGACTAATGTTAGATATTGGATTATGTATTTTTGAAAGTGTGCCATAACCAAGCATAGCTAGAAACTGAGCACACAGCTGAGTAAGGACATATGGAAAAGGTCTTTGTGCTTTCTTTCCAGAAAAATCATAGCTGAAGAACATGGAAGTGAATGAGACAATGTTTTTTTCCGTGGAATCTCTTCACATTTGGTAAAAACAAAACAAAACAAAACAAAAAAACCTCCTACCTTTCATGACATCCAGCAATGGGGCTTGTGAGTGCTTTTGATTTCTTTTTAAAAGCTACTTCAAGGGAAGAACATGAATCCGTATGCAACAGAGCAGAAAAAGGAGAATTCACTTTTTGGTACAGCTGCCATCTCTGATGGGGAAGCCTGGCGATGGGGCCATTAGGACACCTGGGTTACTTTCCCATTTCATCACTTTTCTGTTGCGTACAGCACAACCTGCACACAAGTTTTGTGTACAGCCTTAGGCAACTCCTTGTGCTCCCCTGTGCCTTTACTGCCATCTATATCTTGAGAATGATAGCACTCTGCTTTGTCACAGAGATGTCATAAATCCATTAAAGACAGAGATGCATTTGTTTACCAGAAAAAGAAAGAAGATGAGAGCACAGTTGAAGGATACAGAAACTTTTTTTCTGCACTAATACCAGGGCTCTGTGGAAAGGAGCAAGCGATCAGAAATCGTCCAGACTAAAGGTATCTTGTTGCGCAAGGTGAGATGACCTAAATTTCTTCAATTTTCTGTATATAAAAATATAAACACTGCCTAACTCAAAACGTTGCAGTATACACCAAGAGACGATAGCTATACTTCGGCTAACACAGGCAAAGCAGCCAGCTCCAAGAGAAAGGACAGCACCACGTTCCCGGAGCTCAGCTTTTCTTGTAGCCCGGTGAAATATTTTAAGGTTCACTTAATTCACAGCAAAATACCTTCACTGACTCAGAGGGCTCGAGGCACTGCAGTCACAGTATTTCCTGTTGTAAATTTGCAGTGCAGATAATTTAGCCTCTCCCCAGTTTTCAAGTGTTAATATCCATGTGCCAAAATAAAGCAGATGTAAGAGACCAACGAAAACATTGGTATAGGAAAGCAACAGTAAGGAGTTTACAAGCAAATAAAATAATCTGATCCCTGCGTATCTATGTGCTCTTGCATCTGTACTTTATTTATCTGTAACTCTTCAGAATTGTAGGAAAAAATATTGGCTGGGTCTCGTTGGAGGGACTGGTTTATCTCTGCTCCTGACCCTTTAATTTGTCATCTAGCCAGAATCCCCTCAGTGAGAATGTTTCTGGCACTCCAAGGCTGCAGTTAACTTAATAAGGAATGTAAGCACAGTTAGATAAATTAATTTCAAGGTCAAGTACAGTGACAATGGAAAATGAATGCAAGTGGCAGGTAATAGAGGAAAATTCGCATGCATACTGATACACTGTTAAAGGCAGATGTTACTAGATAATTTAATCTCAAATGTAACGGATGTTTTCAGTTGCCCTTTTCCATTAAAAGAATTGTAGCAGATGCAAAAATCAAAGATTATTCAAAGAATTAAGATATGAAAAGCATGTTAGATCACTAAACTCCAATTAGTTAAATTAAATTGTATACCATTATCTACCTGTAGCTTTATTGGTAGCCAGCATTAGCGCTCAGCTTGAGCAATAATAAAATTAGAGAATAACACTTTAATTGAATTGCACTTAAAAGGATCATGCTGACAAATGTGATTGTATCTGGCTGTAATGCACACCTTTTCCAACGATCATTAAATCCAATGAAATGAAAGTCACAGGATCTTGACAGCTCTCTGAAATAATCTGTGAACCATGCTGTATCTCGCAGTTCCTAATCAATTTAGAGAAGCCTCATTAAGGCTCTGCAACTAAAGAACACTTAAAAATCAAAACAAATTACAACATGTTATGGATAACTAGCTAATCATATCGATACAACAAGGACGTATTGTGTTGCAACAATTCATTTCCTTTGTAAGAAGCATTTGCCATGGATAATTTAGGAATTGTTATTCATAACTGCGATCAGCTAGCCCTAATGTCAAGTTTTTTTTTTTTATCTTTGCTCATAATAAACATTTCTTATGCTGCGTCTGCACTGTATTCTAGATCTGATACTGGACTCTATGGTTGCATGCATGTTAATTATTTGTGTGTCTGTCTATATATTTGTTTCTCTCCTTTGCTGTTTTTGCATCTCTCTTGAGCATGCAGGAACAATGATGTGTGATTCTGGGAACAAATTAGATATTATCAGATGCCCATGTGAATATTTCTTGGCAATTTTTGTTCCCCATGAGTAAGTACTTTGTTGCTGGCTTATTTAACAGCCTATAACTCACCCTCGCTCTCTCCTACCTTCGGTGGCTGTTTCCTTTTTATATGGCAGCTAATACAAAATAGTGTACCTTGATGTAACGCTTACACATAAGCAATTTGAGCTGGGTAATTTAGCAGATTAATGAGACCAGCAAACAGGCATTTAAAACTGAGGTATATCTGTGGCACTCATTCTTGATCTACTTAGTCAACATGGACTTGGCCAGTCACCTTTCCCAGTGGACTCTTCCCAAACACATGATAAATCACTCTTACTCGAGTATTTCTTTTTAAAGATTCCCCCTCAGTCTTAGTTGATAAAAGTCCCAGGCATCAGATGAAGTGCAAGGAACCAGATACAAGGTCTTTTCCTCCAACATGGACATTATATTTAGTCAGTTACTCTTGCTGTTGATTAATGTTCCTTTAACTTTGAGCCTTTGAGGGATTGTTATAGTGTGACTTCTGCTCTCAACAAAGCATAAAATTGGATATAACACTAAGGAGCCGCCATATAATGCCATTCTGTTTTCTGTCCACTGGACTGATTTGCATGGACCACTCCAGACCAACACGGGAACAGGGTTTAAAATGCAATAGCAGATTAAGACAGAATATGACACTGATGTTAAATACAATTTACAAAGCAGAGGTTAAGCTATCTGAAGAAATATGGCTTTAATAAATACATGCTGTTTCTTCTGTTCATTTTCTGCATGAAAAGCAGAGCAGGATTCCAGACACATATGGATTTCTACATACTATTTAAAACAGTTTTTAATGCTAGCCCAAAGTATACGAAGTGGCTATTACACATGAAACATACTGCTCAGTTAAGGCACTGGTGAGTCCATAAACATTTGAGAGGGGGTCAGAGATTTAAATGTAAAGATAACAGATCCAAGAACCAAGCAGAGGTTTAACACCAATCGAAGTTAACATTATTGCCATCATGGTAGTACCCAGAAGCCCAGTCACGCCAGAACCGTTTTGTACCTGGAAGAAAACAGAAACAAAAGACGACCCAAAAATCTCCCGATACTCTTTTCCAGGAGCGTGAGGAGGATTTGGACTACCAGAGATACCAGACGCCCTTAGCCCTATGGGCCTGAGCCAGCTCTGAGCGACTCTTGCTGCCATAAGCCCTTCAGCAGGGGATGCACACGTGCCTTCACGAAGCGTGGGGAAGGTGAACCTTTAGAATGGGTGAACTCAGCACCTGAGCGTGTTTGTTCACCTGGGATATCCATGAAAACCATTTTCTTGGCTTCCCACACAGCTGCTGCAACTGCCTGACCTCCTCCAATGCACTACACACGTATAACCCATCAGATGCTGGACTGCTGGAAGTAAATGTCTGCCTATAAAAACTGAACCACCCACTGGAACCAGGAATCACTGGGCCAAACCCAGCTACTTGTGCCCTGCCTGAGACTGAGAACAAACTGGGGGAAAGCTCAGCAATGGAAGGGCAGAAAATCTGCCTACCATGTCGAGTATCCTTCCCCATTTTTGCTATATAGAGCACTCCTTACATAATCCAGCAATTAATTAGAAACAACTCACATTTGTGGTTCCCCTCGAGGCAATGAAAAACAGCTAATGTACACGTGCAATAGCTTTCCTTTTCGCAAGAAATTTCATTAGGCTATTTCTGTTTTGAGCCAAAATACAGTGCATCAGATGGCAATAGCTCTGAGAGTGGCAAGACTGGACCCAGGAGTTGGAATCTGTTTATAAACAGGAATCCTGTCGATATTTCAAGACCTGTATTGGAGAGTGAATGATATTCAGGCCTGCCAGGAGTTATATCAAGAAAAAAAGCAGCTGCCCCCCCTGGGATTTGACATCATCCCAGTCCCTGCTAGCACCAATCGGTGCCATGCACGCACCTCCCACGAGGTCATTCTCTGGCTGAACTTGATGCCATTGACTTCACGTTTCTCCAAATCCAGCGAGGAGCCCACAGGCAGCACTAGGGTTGCTGAGAGGCTGTACAGTCTCTCTGCCCAAAGGAGATCTGTCCCTACCAAAGACCTGAGTTTCAGACATTTTTCTGTCCTTTTCAGGTGCACACGCTCCCTGGCAGCAGCCGTTCAGCAATGTGTGATGCACTGATGCAATACGCAACGCAGGAGAACTCAGTAGAGGTGCACGGTGCCTCTTCACATGATTTTAGCTTTCAAAAGGCCGAGCTGCAACGTCTGCTAGTCCTTGACTGCTGAACCACGCCACTTGCAAGCACAGGCAAAGTCTAAACATAAATCAAACCTTAGGTAACCGGTATTGCCAAACACAAATGTTCAGAAGCCTTAAATAATAATAATAAGCAAAAAGAAAGTTCTCTGGCATGTTTTTCTGCATTCTCACTGTCTGCTTTCTTAAAAGCACTCGGTGTATGCTCCAACTGCAATCTGAAATTTCTCTCTGCAACTGTGAGGTCTAAAAACTTTTTGATTAATGGAAGGTGAGACTCTCACATTTTCGCATATTTCCAGAAGAAGAAGTGCAAAGAAAGCTACCACATGTTGTCAGATTGCTGATAAGATCACTGCAGCTGGCAGTGCTAAAAATTAAGAGTTGCGATAGGAGCTAGGCCTCAGCTCTGCACCTGCCTCTGGCTGACCCCGTGTGCTTACATCTCAGGAGATCAGACCAAGACGAGTCTCACACACCAGGCGATGGGCTGCGTGCTCCCCATGCCCTCAGTGCAGGACACGGACATGCCACGTGGCAGGCTCCAGCCCGTTTGTAACACGCGCAGCCTAGCACAGAACTGCTCTGGACTGTTCACAACTTTTCCCTGAAAAACCCTCCCTACAAAGGGGATAAAATCCCATAGATTTGAAAAATAATCATATACATTTTTGATTTTCTGCAATTTCCTTCTCTCCCTCCCAACTCACTTTCAACCTATTCTAGCTCATGCCCATTGTCAGCGCCCAATCACCATCTCTCTCGAGCTATTTTCCTGCCTAAATGATGCTGGAAAAATGTTAACAAGTTTTGTTTTTTTTTTGATGATCAGATTACAGTTCACTTGTGAATCAAAATTGCATTAAGGGTCTGATCCTGCCTCTCTTGAAATCAATTACAATTTCATTCAATGAAACCAAAAGGCTCTCTCTCGCTGAGCCGTAACTCCAAGTCTAGTGACCATTTATTATTCATAAGTACAGTCTGGGACAGGCTGATAAATGACACCTAACCATCCCACTCAATTTCAAAAGGGGAAAGAACCAGAATGGACTGATTAATGGCTCCAGCAATCTCAAGTCTTGCTAACCTTACCTTTACAGGCATAGGGAGATGCCTGATGGGCGTAATATTTATATAACAAAGCAATTATCTTTGTAATATGGATTATTTCAGGACACATTCACTCCGGTTACATGTGGTTGGAGAACAGAGGGGGGCTGTCGAAGAAAGACATTATGTGACAGAGCATGTAAAATTGATGGATGGGGGTTTGTACTGTCCGGTTTGCTTACACAATACAGGTGGAGATGCTCTGAATGACAAAGTGCGCCCACCAGGATACAGGTAGCCTCTGGCACAGAGGTTGGGCCCAAAGGAAATTCATGTTCCTTTGACTTAAGCTGGCGATTGCATTAAAGAAGCAAGAAATTGTGAGATTGCTCACTGGGATACGAGAAGATGTGCTTAAAACACACATGTAGCAACTTGAAATAACTTGATCATCTATATCCTAATTAGCCAATAAAAATCTGGATCCAGAGCGTGCCTACCTGTCTGGATAGATGGTGAAATGTCCTGAACGAAGTTGAAGGAATCCAATAAAGCCACAAAATCACTAGTGAGAGGGCATAACTCAAAAAGACACGAATGCAGAAGTCAATGACTATGAGAAGCCTCGAGGGACACAAATGTGCTGCAAAGAGGAGATTACTAAATCCAGTAAAAGGGGGGCAAAACAAAGAAAAAGGAGCTCTGCTCTGTAGAGGACAGCAAAGCCCTACTGTTAGGAGCATGCAAAGAAGAATGAGCGCTGAATGAAATGTAAGAGCTGAAACATCCCATCAGATACTTGGCTGCAGAAGAAATGCCATTATAATTTGGCAGTATTTGGGTAGCGATATGGGGCAATGTCAGCTTTCGACACAGACGAACTGATGTTCCCTCAGCAGCTGGTGGCAAAGGACAGCCCCATAGGGCGGCCGTTGTCCTGCTCCTCACACCACGGCATGGGCTGCGGGATGGATGTACACAGGGAGGGGGCTGTCTTTGCTTTCAAAAGTTTCCTATTCATTTTGCCTATGTTACCTGAAAAAGCTCTCAGCTGGCTCTGAGAAGCAGAAGATGGTGCCCTCTCCTACAGGATGTTCTCTCCGTAGGGAGTGGAGCATGGCTGGTCCGGCTGCGCATGGCATTTACGCCCCGGCTCCCTGAGAGCCGCCCTCCCACGCTCGTTCCCATCCTTCACACCGCTCGAGTAATGAGAGAGAAGCAGATAACAGCGGTGACCTACTTCCAGCCTCCTTCCTCAAGGAAGCTGTCTCATCAAAAGCTCTCCATGAGCCCAGTTCAGCCCCAGAAATCCAAACAAAGCAGAAGTGTAAAATGCCAAATAGCAGGCAGGTTGCCCTGAACGTCTGCAAGTGGTCGACAGGCACCTGAGCGAACTGGGCACATTAAGAGATGTAGGAAATGGGACAGTAGTTTCACAGACTATCTAAGGAAATCCTGCAAGAAGAAACGGCTTCTCCTCCTGCAGGCAGACCCTGCGGACACAAAGAGTGCTTTCCCCTCCAAGAGCTTAATGCTGTGCTGGGATCTAACACAACAGAAGTTACAGCAAAGCAGGTCGTTTCAGAACTGCAGCAAACCTGGTCAAAATTAACAGCTCTGGATTTATGGCAGAGAATCAGTGATAGTAAACCAAAGAAGAGAGGCAGAATAATAAAAACAGAACTTCAAGAAAAACAACAACAAAAAAGAACAACAAAAAACCCCACACAACAAATGCACTTCTAAGTGATCTCAGCTGCACCAACTAACACGTACCAGCTGTTACAAGGTGCAAACTGAAAGTATTGGGCAGATCAACAACTTGACCAGTTCTGTTCAATTATGAACAGGGCTGCACCTAAGACGCGTGCCAGTAGATGGTGTTTTTATTTTAACCAAATAGTTACCTGACCATAGCTAGAGCTCCCTGTCCCACTGCCGCACCGTTTTGAGCCCATATCGCTTGCTGAATGTGCTTCAGTTTTATCCTCTGAAGTTTTCCCTCCACCTATTTTATCCCCTTGTGGAATGTCACAAAGAGGATCACTCTGACCAGCATGATGTGAATGTTTGGATCATTCGGTGTAATATGCTACCCATATTTGCACTTCATTGCATTGTGCTCTTGCAGTTAAATATAATTCCATGCTATCTTTCATAGAACGAGCAGTAGAAACACCAGGATCTTTCCTCATATGCTGGCACAAACCGTCAGCTCCAGGTTTATCTCTGACGGTTTATCCCAGTCCTGCTGTACCATAACAAATGTCCATAGCCCTGAGACCCAGTGAAAGCAGCTTGAAGCCGATGGGTTTCGGTGCCCCTCTGACATGCAGCACTGGTTTAGAGACAGCTTGGCTCAGGATCTAGTTCTTGCTCGTGTTTATGGTAGATTTCAAGGAGTTGTGCGATATTGTTTCATTAGCTTTTATTTTACAAAAGCTTGTTCAGCCCCCTTCACAATTAGACTGCCTTTTTATTTTATTTTTTTTAAAGCAAGTCACGTGAAACACAAATGCATTTCATCAACACATCAAGAAGGCCTGGTCTTTCTCAGTTCAGGTAGCATTTGATACCACTACTCCGCATGCTATCCTGCCATTACATCCACTTGATGCCCCTGGCATACTTAGTGCTCCCTCAGAGTGGAATGGGAGGGGAAATGGTTATTTCTTAGAATAATTGTTAATTTACATGAAAAGACAAAAGAGAGAAGCCAAGAACCAGGAACTCTAGGTCCCCTCATCTACGACTGCTGCATGTCACAGCCTGGCAAGGACAAAGCCCACATCTCCCATCTGACAGCCACAACAGGGTCCAAAACGTTTCTCTGGACAGGCAGGGTACCAAAGCCATCCCAGAATGGTGGAAATACTGACAATATATCTATTTTCTTCTCCTCTATCAGAAAAGCACAGCCTACTTACTTCTGAGGCATGTCTTAAAGCCCAGCCTTCAAAGTTGATTGATGACCCGTATGAGAAAAGAAAGTATGTGATTAATTCTTTAAGATAGTTCATCAACTGATTGCATAAAATGCCCAAGCAGCAGCAGCACAGAACTTGAAAGCTACAGAACATGCTCCTGCAATGCACAGTCAGAACTTCAAAACACACATACGTGTTGGACTTAAAGGACCAACAACAAAATTATATGCCAGAACACTAAACTACTTGACTCAACAACAATTAAAGCATTCTTTTAGCATAGATTATATTTTGCAGTGTTATTTTTCCAAGGCAGCAAATACAACACAGTGGATGTGCTCACAGGAGCTGTACCAAACTCTTAAATTTTCTTTTTCTTTCAGTTTTCGCTGGTCTAACTCCCTCAGTGTGGGTAGATGTGAGCTGGACCTCCAAATCAAGCTCAGCTAGATTTGCCAAACATGCTAGAGTTATTCTCTAGGACAGCAGGGTGCTTCAGCTCATAAAAACTGGTATGTTTTGTGGTGTCCTAAATTCAGCAGCTGGTAATTCCCACCCTTATTATTTTCAGTGGGGAGGAAAAGTGCCCATGGAAGACAAACACCTTTGTTATTTCAGACCTACCTCTCCTCCTCTAGCCCTTTTGCAAAAGAATTACAGTTGAGCTCATATATTTCAAGGTAGGCATCATTTGGCTTCTGAATCAGTTTGGCAAGTCCTCTATTTAAGAAACATTAAGTCTGTTGTGAATTTATAGCTAATTGATCAGACAGTAACAATACAGAGTATTAGGGTTTCTCGTTTACCTGAAACGCGTGAAAGAAACGACTCTAAGGAGAAACAGTTCCAACGTGTGAACAGACATAGGATTGCACTACGGGTGTGTTGTCTTTATCTTACAGATGGTTTCAGTCCCAAAGGCAGAAAGACTGGAAGGAGTTTGTTCACATCTGGTTACAAAAGATCTTATGAACATGCCTGATGTGACTCAGGGTTAAAAGGGTATCTATCATGAATCTTAAAATCATCTTCAAGTAGGTTTCTCATTCTGTTTACTCTCAAGCAACATTTTTCAATCAGGTGTAGCAACCAGCAGAATAAAATAGCCTCAGGATCTAGCCCTTAATGCCCAGTTAGCATACTCTGACACTCAGTTGCAATTATTTTCCTTTCCTAACTTGAGATACAAAACATCCTGTCTGCCAAGAACAGCCCAGCAGACAGTTATGCCTGTCTTTGCTTGATGCAGAATGATTTTCCCCTGTAGATTCATTATGTCATTGAATTCAGTCACGGGAATATTAACATTTTCACACATGTGGAAACTCATCTTGTGAACACGAAGCTCATTTATTACAGCGATTTCTTTAGAGGCTCTACTACGCTCATTTTACAAAGAGATTTATAATAAGGACAGATTCTGAACTGGTGTAAATCAGCATCATTCCAAGAAAACATGCAAATTTACCTGAAATCTGAAGGTCACAGCCAAGACTGTTTATTGCTGGTAATTAGTTTTGGTTTTGCTTTTGTGTTTTTGTTGTTTTCTCCTGGTGTCTTGAGTAATTTAAAATCTAATATAATAAGGGAAGCTTTGGGACTTTGTAGCAGAGTGGCTTCTGATTGCTTAATCTGAACTCACTAATTACTCAGATAAGCTTGAGCAATTTAAAGAGAAGGAACATCCCCAAAGCCATATTGCAAGATGTATCACACCTTTGAATGACCCTCGGACCGCTGCACTGAAGCCTGGGGAAAGAACTGATTCTGTTCTCTCTCCCTGTGTAGTAGAGTGGGACATAGTTAGACATAAATGCTAACTTAACAATGCTGTGAAGTTATTGCAGCATCATAATTAGAGTACATTTTTATTTTGGAACATAATACAGGTATGTCTAGAAAATGCAAACCTCTTAAATTTATGAAACATTAACCGAGTTAATACTGCTAGCTTTAATTCTGAGGACAGAAAGATGCAAGGAGATTTGGTCAGATATTCCCAAATCTGGGCAACGAGAGAAAAAGAAAAGACATCAGCTGCTGTTTTGAACATGTATGTGGAAATTCTTTTCCTTAGAATATCAGCCATTAGTTATCTGGGTCAGCAGAAGAGGGAGCTACATTTTATTAGGAAGTTTAACAACACAGCAGCTCCTTTCACAGATGTCATAGCTGTGGGCCAGTCTTAAAATAAATAATAATAATAAAATAACTCTCATTTTATTGAATTAGTAAGGGATGGTCTCCCTGGTGGTTGAAAAGAGAAAGACCAGTAAAATGCTACTTTGGAATTTCCTGGAAAGGTGATGAATTTAAAGTTTCAAATAAAGCAAATGCACCAATTCAAATAAATTGATCTTTCTAACCACAAGAAGACAGATATTAAAGATATAATTCTCTTGAGTTTTATACCTTTTGCTGTCATTGCTATAACTGCAAAATAATGTTATAATTTGGCTTAATTCTTCTACATGAAAAATCAAACCCTTGGTACATGTGAATATCCTCTTAATTAAGCTTATTTTAAACAGTGTAATCTCACTCTGATTTGCAAGAACAAAGCATTTGATTGCATCTGTTAACTTACAATTTATAACACTATAGGGCAAGGTTTCCCTCTCAGCTGAAGCTGTTCTTTTCCCCGAAGTAGCTGTGTATGTCTGAGCAAAGAGCAGGAATGAAGTTGAGCACCCAACGTAGAACAGGTGGACTACTCAGAACTGGTTTCAGGTGCACCACACAGTACCTGTGTCCTGCTGCTAATACATACACAGAAGTGCTCATATGGTGGCAGGACAAAATCACAGCTTGAAAAATTGTCACGCAATAGGAATATGTGAGCAGAGAGCTGAGAGTACCCTCAGGCTCTGGCCATACAATGGTTATGCTGGTCAGTGAGAGAGGCACAAGCTCCTCGTGTCTACAGAAGACAGCCACTGGTAAGAGCACGCTTTTCTAGTTCACGTGCACTTTAGTTTTTTTCAGAGGGGAAGAAGGATAAAGGCCGTCAAAGAAAAGACAAGACTGAGAGCAGCAAGAAGAAATATCCTTCTTGCAGCTCCATCATTGCAGAACAAAGACCTAAGATGTGAAACAAGTCCAACCTAATGGCCAAAAAGTAAAACACCAGAAATTCCTCAACTATCCAAACACAGTCATAGTTTCAAGCAAATCTCATGATTTCTGAAAGCCTGAAATTTACATGACTGAAGTGGAAATAAGACGAAAGACAAAAGCCCTTCAAGCTCTTGAAAACATAAGAAAAGAAAAGCTGATATACAGACCTACAGTTTACCTCCAAATGTGTAAAGCACATGCAATATAGCAAACTTGCATGCTAGTGGATTAATTTGGCCCTGGAAACCGTGTGTCTGTCATGCCTCTGCGTACCCAGTGAATGAAATTCAACCCCAGTCAGTCTAGGGATCTATGGGCAAGGGTCATATTTTCTCCAGCAGATGAGCAGACACATCTGCAGAGGGCTCTGCCAGTGGGTAAAGTGCTTTCCAAGCCTGTAGCCCAGATCCTCAGATAGGGGGATAAATGATGCCCAGTCAGAATATCTGACCTCTGTAGTAAAAGTGTGATTTTGTTTTTCTCCGTACACTCATCACCATGTGATCGGCATGTTATCCAGGGCTGGATGACCTGGTTTGCAGACTTGGGCTGCTACAAGTACAGGCACCCCGTGCTGCCTGCGTGCAAAACCCCGGAGCGGCCCCAAACGGAGCCGGGGGGCTGTCCAGAGCTTGTGCTCGCCTCTGCTGACCCTGTGCTTTCCGTGCGATACCTGTGGTGCTGCTATCCCTGTTTGCAAGGGGCGTGTGTGCACAGATGCTGCACTGTGCAAACACTCTCCAGCTCCAGCTCCCAGCCAGATCAGGGCATGCACGAGGTGCTGCATCTGAGATAAGAGCCCTTCTGCAAACAGCTGCAGCAGGGAGCAGTGCAGGAACCAGCTGTATCGGTATTACCAGGGACTTTCCATTATCTGAAGTGTTCCAGCTCCGCTTTACCTCATAAAACAAAGCTGGCTGTGTTGCTAACCCTCAGCACTGAAAAGCCATAAAGCAAGAGTCACACACATAAATCACACCTAAATGCCTTCTGGGGTTTGAGCCTTTAAAGTTCACGTTTTCAAGCTCTTCTCTATAATAATAAGAAATAAAATCTCTTTTTTTTACATGAAAATTGAGATACCTTCCTCACCATAAACTGGAACTTTATGCAAATAATGCAAGACTGGAAATGAGCTCTAGAAGGCTGACAACAGTGCTGGTTTCTGGCAGGCTGTGGATGAGACCAGGGTGAGGCCACACAATGTCCCCGTGCTGGGTTTGTGCACACCACCAAAAGCACGGTGGTGCCCATGTACTTGGCATCTCAACAAGACACCCGGCACCAGCCCAGAGGGCCTCGTCTAGAGTCAGCCACGCTTTGATGCAGATCCCCCTACTGAGGCATATCACAGTTATTCTGCCCACCCTACACTCACCTTGTTCTTGTGGGATCGATCAAAACCCTCCCACAGTACTGATCTTAAAATGGCGCTGTGGTAGGAGCCTGGAGGTTAACAAAAGTCCAATTACAACCTCCTCTTTGTTGTCCTGTGAAACTATCTCTTCAGAAATTCAAGACATCCCACAACACACAAGGCTCTAACACTTGCAAGTAAATGGTAGTCTTTTGGGTACGCATCTGGGTCGTTATATCAACAAAGCGCAAGCAGTACAATAGGACTAGTGCCTTATTGTCTATGGGGTACTTTTAAGCAAATATTTCAGCTGCAGATGGTAAATAGAGCTTCAAAGCAGAATGATATCTAACTGTGAAATAGCTGAGTCAGGTGCATTTAGCAAAGTGCAGCAAGCCAAACACTAATTACAGTGTGGTTGCACCTAGATTAGTGTTACATCTGACATATTTTAAATGTAGGCTTAAATCGGTGCCAAATTAATTCGATGAACCTACATTAGCTTCATCCATAGGCATTTTATTGTGGCTAAAGAAGAAAGTAGCAAGAGATACAGAGCATGTTAGAAGATCTGCTTCTCATTTCTGAGAATCAGCACTAAGTTTTCCTGGAGCTCTGACTAAGTGGCTGAAAAGTTTAGTCACTCGCAGGTGTTTTGCTGCCATCTGTCAACAGCTGATTATTGCAAACCTGTTTACTCAGTCTAGGGCTGTGTGAGAGAACTTGCTATCTTTGCTCAATCTCTTTATACAGATCCTGAGCATCTTCCCCCAGAACCAAGCTGCCCCGGGGCTTTGAGAAATTGCAATCCACATCCCTAGATGAGCTTCACAGCTGGCCCCTACCTCTATGAAGTTCCCGAACTTCAATTCTGGCTCAGAGTCCTGAATTTGGAGACTTAATTATAGCACTGTCATTCAGAGCAAAATCTTCACAGGCTGGGGTATTGCCATTACTTGCCAGATGCATCCACACCCTGGTACTGATTACATGCATTACTGACCTCAGCTGAACCATGAGAACAATAAGGCTAGCCCTGGTCAGGAATCTTCCTGACAAAACCTGGTTTCACTAGAAGGCACAGATCCGAATCAAGCATATTTCAGAGGTGCTTTCAGCATGCCCTGAGCTCCAGACAAGGCCCCAGCAGGCTCTGGCTGGGCCAGCTCGGCATGACCCCCCTGCCTGCTGCGTTGCAGCTCTCAGTGGATGACCAAGGAGCCTAAGTGTCCAAGATCCACCAGGCAATGGAAGAAGCCACACTGCTGACTGTCTCAAGGCCAGGACCAATACTGAAACTAATTTCTGCTGGAATTGAACCTCAGCACGTGCCAAAGGGCTTTACCGAGTATGGGAGCAGGTCCAGAGCTGTGGGGTTTGCAGCAGAACTCAGGTCTCCACGTGGCCTCCTACTGCCTTGGACAGAGTTGGACACTAAATGCCTTTGCTTACACTTGTAGATACAGAGCACTTGAAAATCTCCCCCCAGCAAACTGATAGCCTGGCCAGAAATAAAGATACAGCCCACTGCATCTGCATCACCGCTGGATTTTTCTAATGTTAACATGATTTTATTAAATACATTTTACCTACAGGAGTGCCCGTAGCTACTAATAGCATCTTTTATCCACAACCTTTGAACAGGGCACTCAGCCTTTTTCCTCCTAAGCATGGGCAGCACACGGTTTGTTTCTATCTGATTATGCTGCTTTAAGTAGAGAAATTCTAATCTTGCTCAACAAGCATTTTGCAGAGTGGATATGATGATACGCTGGACATCACTCATGTCAGAAGATATACATACTAACCCTGAAACTTTCCAGGCTTTTGGTCTCTCTGCCTCCTTGAATCACCTTCCTCAACAACATTAGGGGAAGTTAGCCATGAAAGAACAAAACCCAGGAAAATGCTTGACATTAAACTGTCCCGGTGTTAGAAACTAAAGGTTCAGCATCATTGCACCTTCCCATACAGCACTGTCCCATTAGTAATACTTTCATTTGATTAGACTGATCCATTGGCTCCTAGTCCATATTACTTAACCCTCAAACCATTATGTCCTATTGAAAATAATTGGTAATGACAGTTTCAGGTTTAATATTTAATACAGTGGTTGAATGGAGTTGTACTGTTTGTGGTTACAGTTTCCATTGACTAATAAGCAAGTCCAGAGCAAAATGCATTTTTCTTCAGCTGTTACATTAGCAGAAAGCTAAACACCATGTTACTCAAAATAGCCTTAAACGTTTTCAGAAAAATGGCTCCCGAAGCCAAGTCAAATATTACATTGATTTGTGGTTTATTTGTTTTTTCTTATTATTACTGAAGGACCGTCTTTTTACTAGCTTTGAGAAACACTGCAAGGTGGATGGACAGACTGAAAGGCATTTCGCTGCAAGTCAGGCCAACTTCCAGGCACCACAGCTGCACGGGGCAGGGTGCAGAGTCCTGCGGCCCTGCTGCCTGCACCACGGCTCCTCTGACCCTCAGCTGTGCTAGCGCCACTGGCCATGGGGCTGCATTCCAGTGATCAGCAGCAGGTCAGAAAAACTTGCAAGGAAAAGGAGATGGGACCTGCCTGGTCTGAAGCTGCTGTACTGTGACACGACTGTCTCAGGGAAGCCTTTGCTTGTTGCTCTGTTTTCTGCACAACAGCGGAAGCGGAAGGTTGCGGAAGCACAGGGCTTGAGCAGCAGTTGGATATCTTAAAGTAATGACAAACATATGGAGCTTTGTCCTGCAAGGGCTCACCCACCTGTACAAATTTTGGGTCAGGTTACCTGGTGTCTCGCCAGTAGCTTCAAAAGAGTTGTATTTATTTACTCTAGCCAAGAATTTGGTGCTCTATTTTTTAATCTGCCCACATCTTTCACCTCCTCCTGTAGCGCTTGTTCTCCCAGGGTTTTTTTTTGCCATTAACACTCCCAGTTCTGGATGATTATTACATTACCAGGGATTCCAGCCGAGGGTGGGGCTCACTCCCAGCAAATTAGTCAATGTGGAGCTCCACTCCCCCATGGCTTGGTTCCCACTGGTATCTGAGCAAGCTCGTACATACTGCAACCACTGCTGTGATTTACTGGAAAGAGACCCCTCATGTGTCATTCATAAGCTCAGGGGATGAGACAGAAATAACACCCAAGTACCTGAATTACACAAAGAAACTGACATTCACTAAACACGCTCTGTATTTCACCAGTGTCAGATGCTGCTTCTGGAAACCCTTCCTGCTTGCTCATACAAGCTGAGCTTTTGTGTAGTGTTACCCTGAATGCACAAAAGTCCAAAGGCTGTAGATAAAATCAGAAGCACACTCCAGGGACCTGATCCTTCAAGGGCCTGAGTAACCCCCTAAATGTACTAACTAACCTTCTCTCTAACCCATTAGGGGTCTTCAAGGTACTCAGTCTCAGACCCTGAATTCTCAGAGAAGGGTGTGCCAGTACCATCTAGTAGTACTTGGATTTGGTCTTACAAATTCCTCACCACACTGAGACAGAGAAGACTTGAGAAGGACACTGCAGCATGCAGCCCCTCAACAATGAGGCTCCTAATTCCACAGCTCACATTTGAACGAAACCTCAGATATATTAAGAAATAACTCACACCGCCTTCAAAGCAACTGGCACTTATCCAACCTCTACTATAAGAATACATTCAAATGAACTTCCTGAACTAGACGGTCAAGCAAGATTAGCTTCACAGATTCCAAGGTGGGAGAAGAAAGCAATTCTGTATCACTGAAACTTCTGAGGCTACACATTATAACAGAAAGATCGATTGACCAAAAAGGGAAATAAGATTGCTGGGTGGACCCGATGCTTAAAATGGACTTAGCATTGTTTTTGAACTTATTTAGAGGCGTGATGGAGAAATATGGCTTTGTTTCCATTTATAAACGTCCAAAATGACAACCTGAATTTAGGACTTGACGAGTGCCAGGCTGACCTAATTGGAAACAGCAGGACCATATTCTTAGCTGAAACATAGGTACAGCACAGGCAGCTGTCAGGCTATCTGCCACAGCTGACCACAAAGCTGGCTGGAGAGAACCAAGATGGGGAAATGCATCATCAGGTCCCTTCAGTGTTTATCTGAGCCCTCATTCTCTCATTTATACCTGCACCTACCAGCTATGTCCACAGACTCACATTAGGGTGGCATTTAGGATTTGTTTTGCCCTGATATCAAACAATGAAGAACCCTACTCAGAATGCTCAAGAAGGAAAACAAAAAGAGGCATTTGGGACTACTTCTTCAGTATCAAACATGCTTCTTGGAGATTGAGAGAGTTTAATCAGCAACTTCCACTAGATTTTTTTTAATTGGAAATAGAGCTGTGTATTGCTGTGCATGGGCTAAAAGGGGAAACATGATGTGAAAAGCCATCACATTTCTCTTTCAAAAGTGTTCAGAGAGCAGCTGCAGTTGCTTCCCTGAATTCTGAAAATTGAGGTTTCTCACTACCATCTGCCCCAGGGTGTGCATCACCGTTAAGGTAGCTCATTGAGGAGCTACAGCTGGGGTTCCAGCTTGTGCTGCCCTGGACCAGCTACGTGGGATCTGGGCCTTTGGTGACAAGCCCTACTCCTGCTGGTACCTGTCCTGCTTATTAGCACCTACAATAATGCATGCGTTTCCATGTCACAGGCCAGCAGCAGCACATGTAGGCAGGCCCAGTTTCTCTATGTTTGCTGGAGAGCTTCAGAAAGCCACCTGCAGATACTGACTTGCCACTTAAGAATTCCCCCAAATCTAGCCATATAAAGTAGAAGCATTCAGGAACCAAAATCGTTAGTAAGTATAAATTATATCTTTCATTTTTAACCTATTCACAGAGGGATATGCACCTTGTGCACCATACAAATCCAATTTAACCTCTCAGAATAGGCTCTAAGTAGGACTTAAGTAGTGCAGAGGCCGTTAGGCTGACCCTCTACACTAGGGTTAATTTCATCCAAAAGCTTTTCCAAGAGATAAGGAAACAATCTTTCATGTACGAAGTGCTTGAGGAAACCAAGAAACAGCAAAAGAATCTGCCTGCTTTGAAAGCTTTGTATCTCACCTCTACACTCAATAGAGAGATGTGTTGTGTTGACGTTCTGTAGATTATACCTTAGCCAAACGGTGAAGTTAAAAGGAAACAGGATCCCTAGACACTGTTTTAGACAACCCATAATACGGCACTATCATTAAACGAAGTTTACAGAAGGGTTCGATTTACATGTCTGCAGAAAATAGAACAGGGCACAGGATGCTGATTGCAGTGTAAATGTTAACCGAGGGACTAAACGGCACTCGCTGGGGGGTTTGGAAAATCTAGTGCAAACAAAACAAAGAGCAGAAGACAGTCTCATTACCCAGAGCAGCCCTGCATCCCGGCAGCAGGCTGGCTTTCAGTGGAAATGGAGCAGCCTTTATTACTGAACAACTCAGTCATATTACTGAAATGGAGGGCAAGATCAGGATTAATGGGAGATATTCAGCATTTTAAAGACAGCCATGCAACGAGCTCTGTGCTGAAAGAAGTAGAGATGGGCGTAGACGTAGCTCAGCTTCTCTGCCGGCTACTTCCAGCAAAGAGTTGGTGGAGTCGGATCACAAGTTAAAAGAAGCGGTGATGCACATCTGTGTCATCACTGCCTCGGGAGTGAAATGTTGTTTTCATGGAAAAGCCCCACACTGTCATGTAAATCTGGGTCATTATATGTGTATGAAGGTCTAGGAGATTCACTCTGGAAAGGTGAGCTTTGACTATGGACGAGTGAATCCACATCTGTTTTGATACTCGAGTGGTTTAGCATGGGGAGGGGGGAACAGATGGACAGGAAATCACAACTCTAGACAATTTTCTAGATTCACAAGAAGAAACTACCTTTTCGCAGGAGACAGATCAATCCAGGTGGATATTAATTGCTTCTTATTTCAGTGACAAAAAAATGCAAGAGGAGCAAAACCTCAGATTAGTACGGGTGACGGGATATGACCAGCAGACCAAGACACCAAGCTTAGATTATTTACAGACCAGGGCTATTTATGGACAGCACTGTGTCCTTATTTTCTCTTACTTCCGAAAACATTTCCAACAAGGCTGTGTGTGCGTGAAGGATCACTGTAGAGGTGAATACTATTTGTGTCTTTAGCTATTTGTAACTTGCTGGTTTTACCCACACTCTCAAATAACCCTATAATGACCTCAATTCATGACTAATCTAGGGCTGAATTGAAAGTGGTACTTTAGAGGCGAAAGCTCCACATTGCCCAGAAACAGAGAGTACCACCTTGTGCTCCTCCATTACAGTCAGCGGAGCCAGGGCACTTATATCAACTGTGGCTCTTGTCCCCTATTCATTATATGGACGTTGGTGGTGCCAGGGTTTGTACTTCACCCAAGGTTTACCAGAACCGGATCCATTTCCAAGTTCAGACATCGTTCTGAGAGGCTGAATTCAATGTTTGTTTTTATTTTACTGTATAGCTGTAAGACCCAACCCTGCAAAGATCTGCTGCGAACAGCTTTCCTCAGAGGAGCACTTCTCTGCGAGGCCTTTGCATGGTAGATGTGCTGTGTTGCACGCTGCAGTATCATGCGCAGCAAACACATTGTCATTAACCACCCTTTAGCAGGTAATAGGGTGAAACATGTCAGTGAACCATAAACCCATGCTGATTTAGAAGATAAATTGTAATGGCCCAGAAGTAGCTGTTACAGTCTTTTCTGTCGATACTCCACCTTTAAAAAAATTCCCTAAATACTTATTAATACTGTAAGATGTAATGGCTGTCAATAACATTTATTTTAAATAGTCCCCAAACACATTACATAATCTGCACTGAAGAAGCCCATTGAAGTCCACTGAAGAAGCCCATCTCACCACTACCTGAAGGAGCCACAGAGAGTTCTGCCACCTCCGGTCCACTCCTGGGAGCAGTGCTGCTTGCTGCTTCCCCAAGTCAACCCTTCCCCACTACCTGACCCACATCTTGCTGAACTTTAAGGCAAGGAGAAGAAACGAGAGGCAGAAACTTTGGGTGTAGCTGCGTGATGCATCAGCCCTGGTGGCAAAGCTGGTGTCAGTCGCTCCTGCTCCCTCCCCGACGCTCACCCCACACAAACAAGGATGATTTCTGAGGGGGCATCGTTTGGGCTCAACGCACCATGGAATGGGGTGGGAACAAAGGGTAGGGAACAGCAGGACAGGGTAGAGACACCTGGCAGCAGTTTCTTGGCCCAGGAACGAGTTATGTTGCTGCATCCACAGGGCAGCAGCAGGCCCGCATGGAGGCTCTGCCCTTTCTCCGTCCCACCTCTGAGATCACTGTTTGGTGTTTTAAATAACAGTATCTCAGTCCTGCCACACACATCTCCTGCTTGGCATGTTGACAGCTGGCTGATCTGGGCACGTACGCAACCCAGCGGGCATTACCACTGCTGCAGCTTATGGCTGGTGAGGAGGGTGAACGAGTGGCAAACACTGCGATTACGTAAAATAAGGATAATGATAATTATGGGATAGCTTCAAGAGGGAGGCAGCAGGAATAATTTTTCACATCATAAGTACTAACTGTCAGTGTTAATTATCAGTATTTATGACTGCCACTTCGTGGATTAGCCAAGTAAGTGCTGTGTGATGAACTAGGGCATCGCCACCGGAACTGAAACCACGCTCCTTGGGGCGATGGTGGAGCCACGGGATAATCCCGAGTGTCTTTCAGGTGTCATCCACCTCCTCTGCCTCTCTGGCAAAGCAATACCTTGCAGTTTTGGGTGTCAACTGCACTGAGCAGTGAGTATTGTGGCTAGGCCATGCAATTTTTAGATTTCACTCAAGCAGAACCAAACGCTTCACAGTCTCCAAAGAAAACTCAGACCTCTTTTCACTCAGAGGGTGCTGAGGCCCTGGCACAGGCTGCCCAGAGAAGCTGTTGGTGCCCCATTCCTGGAGCTGTGCAGGGACAGGTTGGGTGAAGCCCTGGGCAACCTGATCTAGTGGGTGGCATCCCTACCCATGGCAGGGGGTTTGGAACCAGGGAATTTTAAGGTCCCTTCCAACTTGAGCCATTCTATGATATGATATGATGTGATAAAGGGATGATCCTACGTCTGTGGAAAACTTTGGACCTATAAATAAATATGTTACATGCAAAAGAAGTCATACTTCTAATCCTTCTGCTGGGAATCAAGACTGATGTGGAAAGTGTTACAAGACAGAAGCAGAAGACACCAAGGTGTTATTAGGGCAGGAGGGGACGGCAGTTTTGGCTGCGGACAGCAGCCGCAGCCCCAGAGAGCTCCAGCCATCTCCAGGGCCCGGATGGGCACAGCCCCACCCAGGGAAGGGCATCCTTGGATGCCATCTACTGGTACGCTGTCTGCTCACTTTGCACAGGTACCCATGCTTGTCTCCTGCTGCACTCCTGGGTGCTAAGCCCATGGGAAGGGGCTTTCTGAGGTACTAACCCCTACGCATGCGACTGAAGATGAAGCTTGTGAGACAATCTGTGCAACCAATTGTATTCACATGCATGCTTACAGATCAAAGCCTGTATGTGTTCCTTCTCTCCAGACCAATCCTCCAGACGTGGACGCAGGCCAGCCCTGAGCCCCACACACAACCCCCAGCAGTGCCAAAGCTCACAGCCAAGGGCCTGAGGGTGCAACCTTGTTTGTGACATCTCTGAGACACTCAGGGTGTCAGAAATGGCTATTCCCCAAACAGTTCTTGAAAAACAAAAGATAAGAGAAAGAACAGTGCCAAGAACTAATGCTCCCCCAAACCGTTCGACAATAACGTTTTTAACATCACAAGTAAATGCTGTATTTTCTATTTCATTTTCCTAATGTATTTTAAGTAACAGCAGGGATGCACGTGGTCCAGCTCTGTGGTAACTGTACATTACTAGTGATAGCTCGATAAAGACCAGACACACTGAATGGAAGCATTTCAAAGTATATCTTAAAATATCCGAGTCATCCTGGCAAAGCACAGTTTGTAGGCAGAAGAACTATCTTTCATTACCTGGACTGTATCAGCCTGAAGAAACTTGGGGGCATAATGGGGATCTTGGTGAAGCAGCAGCAGAGCCTTCCCTCAAGAATAGCACAAGGCTGTTCACCTCCACTGCACCTGATGGGATATGATGAAGTTATGCCTCTTCCAGCATAGGCAGCAATAACTATTAGTTTTAAAGATGCCTGCTAAAGTGACACTGATTGTAAGCTTGCAATATAACAAAGGTTATACTTAAGAAGCTAGACAACACTTCCTCCCTCCTCTAGATTTGAAAACTCTACATTACTTTAACGAGCTAATTAATCATATATTATCCTGAGACTGCTGTTTTTCTTATAAATCTTTGAAATTAGCCATGTGGCGTGACTCACCCTCCTGCAATTACAAACGTATTGCTTGGACTGTTGTTTCAGTGCGCATCAAGGCACTGTTGGGAGTGAGAATACACTTCTGGAAGAGTTAAATAAGGCAGGGTCAATTATCACTGGAGTGTTAACCAGAACTCTCTAGGGCAAGATAAATCAACAGTAAATACAATCTTACTAAGAAAGTGTGTGTCATTTTCAGTTCAGTGTACTGGAGAGCACATTGCTCTGTGAAATTAAGTAAGAACTGTAATAATATCACGCCATGCTGTAGAAATAGCAGTAGGTGAAGTTTCCTCCATGAACTCAAGACGTGATGCAATGGCAGCTTGTATGGATAATTGTATATTTTGCTAGAATCAAAAATAAAGGTTTTAATGTATTATTAAATTCCTTGCTCGGAGGCAGGCATTCACACACCTACAATTATTTTAATTGCATGTTCCAGATTTTTTTGTTTTTCAGAATTTTATGACAGAAGCTGAAGTTAAAATGAATACCTTGCAACATACTTTCCTGTGTTTCAGCAATACGTTTTTCTCTCTGGGTAATGGAGTGGTTTGTTCCGTGTGTTATATTTTTAGTTTTATGGAAAGGTTTTGGAAAAAAATGTGCCAAACAAAATACATGTAGTAACCAATATACAAACTACTCTAAATTAAATAAGTCTGGAGAGCAGAAAAGAACGTTTGGAAGCTAAAGACTGCACTACAGCCCAGGAAAAGGTAACAGTGGATGCATACACTGCCTAGAACCATGCAAAAACTACTAATTTTTACTGCAACCTTTAGAGTTCCTGTGAAATTCTTGCACAGACATAGGGAGCAAATAGGCTTTCTAGAAGGTGAACTGCATCTTTGGAAAAATAAAATATCGTATTTCTGTTTGAAAGAATAGCCTTGTGTCTGTCTGAGAAATTCCATGAAAGAGCAAAACAACACTGAGAAATGATGCTCTTGTGGTTGAACTGTGAGCAGAGGGGTTGGCTGCATAAACTAGGCACCTCACGGCAGACCAAAACATGGATTTATAGCATGTTGCTACTCTGCAGTAACTTTTCATATATGCTCCTGGTCAGCGTGATGTAGCTTAGCTGACTGTAACAGCAGGATGGGCACAGGGAGGAGAAAATCCTTCTTCGTTATCAAACAGGGCTCCTGTGTGATTACATGGAGCATGGGACACACTACACATGTCCCACCTGAGATCCTGGGAAAGTCTGGTGGAGCCTCGCGCTGTGACTTGGCCTCAGCTCCTCATTCTGCCACTGAATTCTGCAACCTGGAGATAACCACTAATATTCCCTGTGCCTCTCCTCCCTCTCTGGAACGAGCACGACTAAGTTTCTCATGGAAGCTCACCTTGGTGTTGTCCTGCTTTGCTACCGTTTGGCATCCCTAGGAAATGGATGCAGTTCTGCTGTCACCTGGCAGGACCATGGCACTGCAGCCCCAGCACCAGGGCCCAGCACCAACCCAGCAGTGCTGCTCTCTGCTCCTTCCACAAAATCCACTGCTGGATCTCACAGACTGACATTACCCAGCATCTTACAAACTGCCAGCATCTTTCATCTCCTCTCCATCCCTAGATCACAAGAACTACCAAGCTCAGTGCAATTTCACTGATGCTGCTGCTATTTCTCCTGATTTATAGCAAACTAAGTGGAACGGGACCCGGGTCAGGCTCTGGGGAGGTCACACGTATCGCCTTTTGCCACCCCTTCCTCCTGACGCAGGAGGCTGAATAGCAAGTGCACATTCTCGTGGCAAGGGCACCTCTTCTAAGAAAAAAATATTCATATATACCCAAATCTTGAATTTCATTAAGCTTAATGCATTTGCAGCCAATTGAATTTGATAGAAAGCC
Source organism: Cygnus olor (assembly GCF_009769625.2). NCBI lineage: Eukaryota > Metazoa > Chordata > Aves > Anseriformes > Anatidae > Cygnus > Cygnus olor. Next base: position 15,413,910 of record NC_049180.1, on the reverse strand, counting down.
TTTCCCAGGTAGTATTTAAACTCATCAAGAACCCTAATCAATGGCTGGTAGTTAAATGCATTCTTAACTTTTTATGTGCATTGTCCTTGTGCCATGTGCTGTGATGTCTTTATAACAGGATCATTAGGGAAAATCACAAAGATTAATAAAAATATAAGGTGAATTGGACACAAGGGGTTCCATTAAATACAAGAGGATTACAGAGAAATGAGGCTCTGTGGTATATTGAGCTGTAATATTTTAAGTGGGTTTTTGCTATGCTCTATTGTTTGTTGCCTTTTTCTTAGTTTTTCCTTTCACAGTTGTACTGAGTTGGCATAAAATAGTTTGGTCCCAGGGCAAGCCTAGAGCTAGGAGGAGAAAAAAAGGTCATGTTCCCAAACTTTCACACTTCTATTCTTCCTCCTGGAAAGAATATGAAAACCAGGACTTAAAATAAAAGGCAGCAATTAGAAACAACCCCTTGGACTGTTTTTATCCAAAGGTAGAACTTACAGCTGCAAAATTCCATTGATCCACCGATATGTCTCTTAGAGAGGAGCAGGAGAGGAGGCTCCATTTATTTCAGGCAGATTAGCTCTATTTAAAAGCAACCTATCCAGCTCCAGGCTCAGCTCCTTGGGCTGCCCATGCCCACTGTGAGACGAGGAAGCTCGCCCAGGCACTAGGTGCCAGCTGCCCCTCTGGCAGCCCCAGCAGCTCTCCCGGGCACACGGAGCCTTTTGGAGCAGCCTGGGGCAAGGCACTGCATCTCCCTGTGCCTCAGTTTCTCTGTGTACAAGGAGGAATGATGGCTTTGTCTTCTACCTTTTGTCTTTATTCGACAAGCTACTACGTATCACGTCTCCTGACACGTTATAACACAGCACCTAATGCAACAAGGCCAGAATTAGTTTTCCTCTGTAAATATCCACGTGGTACAGTACTAACAACTTAGCATAAGAGGCCAAGTCTGGCAACCTAGCTGTGACTTGCAGCTTGTTCTGGGGTAGAAATTTAAGAATTAACTCTTTCAGCGCTGTAATAAACTTTGTTTTTAATTTTCTCTGTTTTTCACAGAAAATCCTCTACTCCGTCTCTGTTTTAGTGAAGTCTTAGCTAGTCTGTTCTAGTTCTGCTGACCTGGGAGCAGCTTCAGTGGTCTTTAAGACACCCAATATTAACATGAAAGACTGTAATCATATCTTCACAGCTCTTAGAGCCCGCAGTGTCACTGGGAGTTTGCATGGCTAAAACAGAATTTGCTGTATAATCCATGCACTGTGCTGTTCATGCATGGTAATTATGTCTAACAAAATCCATAAGGAACGAAGCAACTACATACAGTCTGCTTTTGAAATTGGAAGGGAAAGACTTTTATTTCTGCTATCCAGAGAAAGCACCTTGAAAGAAAATCGCTTCATACTTCTTTGATGACCAACAAACGGGCAGTCATCAGCAGCCCTGCATTTCATAATGCATTTTTCTGAGCATCTCTGCTATTTAGGATCGTCAGCAATTAATCTCTTCCAGACAGAGACACAAAGTTCTCCGTTACCACTATTTTCTCTAAAGGGCGAATCTTTGACTAAACTCCTAACATGACTAACACGAACATATGCTGGGAAGAAGATGGTATAGAGACGGAAAAGCACAGAACAAACCCTATTGCTTGCTATCAGCATCATGGCACTAGTGCACACCCCACTCTAGCAATCTGTATGTCACAGAAGATCTTGTACCCATGCAGAGAAAGATACATAACCAGCTTTCCCATTTGACATAGCTTATGAAATACTTCTCCATGGAAAATTTAGGCAAAACAAAACTGTCACTGTTATAGTTCCTCTCCCTTCCCCCTCCCTTTTCAGTATTTCATGGGAGTTGTAATTTGGGTGCCTAATTTAGTTCTATGGCTGTATCTCTTAGGACGTATTACTTCTGAGACACTAAAAGCTGTGAAAAACATGTCCTGCCACAGCAGGCACAACCTGAGCACAGCCTCAGCCTGCAGAAGACAATGGACACAAGAAATAAGTGAAAGAAGTTTCCACTAAGCAATGAGAATAGACTTATAAAATAAAAATATAATGGAGAAGAAAAAGGAGGCTTGGGGGCAAAATTTGGTGTCCCTAGCCTCCACAACAAAAAGAAAATATGCAGATTTCAGCAGGAAAAAAGTAAAAAAAATATATATATATATTTATATCACTACCAATATAAGTTTAACGTCATTAAAAAAAAACAACAACATAGAAATCTTTGGACCAGCTTTTCCACAAATCGCCGCTGACTAAATTTAGGCCTGACACATGGAAAATCAGATGTTGTTCATAAGAAGTGCTTTATTTGTAGGACCTACAAGAACTAGCTCATCTTGATATCTCAGTTTATTTACTTCTCCCCTTCCGGGCTGTGCTTTGCTCCCCCAGTGCTGTAACTGCCCACCTAAACACCGTGGTCTTGTGGAGGCGGTGCGGTACGGGGCAAGGGGAAGGAAGGGCCGCCGGCAGAGAAGTGGAGCATTCAGCGGGCGACAGCCTGGTGCTCCTGCTTTTGAGGCCGCTCCCGGGACTCCGGCATTGCCCAACAGGAATATTTCTGCTTTGTTTAACACAGTGAAAAAACATCAGTCGACACCGTAATGTTAAGAGTGGTGGATGCAAGTATGACCGATAAACAAACACGTCTTTGTTTTAATAGCGGGGAGTGACTTATCATAGTTAATTATAGGAATTTACAGCTATTTATGTGAACTCAAGAAAGCAGAAAACATTCATTTGTTGGTAGTGTAACTGCTGGGTGGAGGCAGCCCAGATGCATGGAGATGAATGCTAGACTGTATCTTGTTTGTCTTGTTATGCACAACTTTACTATGTAAATTTGAACTTCAGTGAGTAGCTACTTGGCACATTAGAATGTATAATTATAGACACAAAAAAAGCATGGAAAGCGACATTTAAACATTGTTTCTTTGTCACGTATCAGTTAAATATAGAAAAAAACATATTTACTTTAATCTGCAGTAGACACTTGGTCTCGCACCTGCTGCTCACACGCAAAATATGTCATTATCACTCAGCGTCCATCCCCTTACACACAGAAAACAAAGTCACTTTGGTTCAGTTTTGTGTGTCTCATTTCAAGCCTCAGAGGAGCTGCACTTACAGAGGAATGTTAAGCAGAAAACAAAACCAAAATAGCGCAACATCAACTACAGTTCACGTACAGGGAAAAAACCGCTGCTCTTGTGTGCATTCAATAATTATCCCCAAACAATTATGCTACGATGGCATGAACTCCTGACACATTTTCCCCCACTTTTCAAAGACTGAGCAGTGCTACCAATATTCATCATTAACAGGCACACCATATCGCAGAAAGTGCTTGGCCAACTGCACAGAGCTGACAGAGCCAAAGATAATATGGCACCCTGCACACTGCTGTTATATCACGCTGCTTTATGCTTTACATATTTCTCAGGTTTTTCTTCTGGACAGGAGTTATTGTGAACAATTATTTTAAATATGCAAACCACCAGTTTCTAATGAGGACCAGAAGTATTGCTAAGGAGGACCTAAAAGCATTCTTGGCTCTGTAGAAGGACAAGTTTCAACTAGCAATAATCTACATCTGAACCTCTTAGACATACAAACAATCCTCCTGTACTGCAGTGGCTACTAGCATCATACTTGTCAATGCTTTATCTGTGGAAGAAAGGAAATGAATCTTTGGACTGAGGGAGGACCAAAGCAGAGAGATATGAAGGAAGGGGCTGAAGCAGCACAAGTGCTGACCTCCCCAGGCTAGCATTGACCTAAGCTCGTCCTTTGCACGGTGCAGTGACATGCGGTTCTGACAGCAGATGCTCATGGACACGGGGCTGTCTGCACCCACACTGGGCTATTTTTGAACTCAGACTCTCAGCACGGCTTGTTGGAAGGAAATGGGATGGTGAGGAACAGCGCTGGAGCCAGCTCCATCTCTGCTGCGGACACAGAACTGCCCCTGTGACTTGCCCAGGTTTACACCCAGGCAAAAGAGCTGAAACAGAATTTGGAGGGAGGCACTGGGTCACCTCTTCCATAAAAACAACACTCACGTTGGACCAGATCTCAGAAAGTTTACTTTCTCTTAAGCCCTGGGACCCAGGAGTTAGGATGTTGCAATCTGATGTAGTTTGGATTGAAACTTTCAAGCAATTCTTCTCCTAAACTCAGGTTTCTCCAGACAAATAGCTACTATATAAAACTAAACAAGAAGATAAACAGTTTTCTGTGTTATCCCACGGAACACAGGACATGTCTATAAACTCCTCAAACTATATACACAGCATCCCCACTTACAGGGCAAAACGCAGCCATCTCCGGCGTGGCACAGGCAAACTGTGCAACTGTCGCACAGCAACAGCATGGCAAAGCAAAAACCTGTGTTTAGTCAAAACTACAGCAGGGGACTTACCAAGTGCTATGCTAGTGCTGAGGAACTGAACAAGACAACCAACTTCCCATCACTGCCTGTACCTTTATCTCATTCTCCTTTTTTAAAGAACCACAGACAGGTAGTTAATTTTTTGATATCCTGTGTTGTTTTCTTGTTTAATACCTTTCAGTAGTTGCTATTCTACACCTCAAACCTGCGTGTCGTGTATTTCAGAAGGAAAAGTGAGCAGCATCCTTTGGGCTACGTTCCTGCAGTTTTGAACCTCTGTTTGCTTTGCCACGGTAATGATTATTTGTAGCTAAAGAGATCAATGGAAGTTCTAAACATATTCCTGCGACATCCGCTGTACAGCCTGCATTCAGTCACAAACAAAAATAACCACACCGCGTGTGGGTGTCTAAACAGGTAACGCAAATACCCTAAGCATAACAGACCCGAGGACATACCACAAGGAATACCAATTCATACTTAAAATGTCCTATGGCATCGCTACACCAAGTATAACAAAAATAAGGGAGCAGGATGAAAAGGTTGCAGAACTGCTTGTAAACAATGCTACCTGATAGGATGTCTGATGCGGCCTACTGAAATGGCAAGTGAAGCAAACTGCATAATCCACAATTAATGTGTCTAAAACTGTGCAGGAAAAAAAAAAGGCAAAAAGAAAAGACACAAAAGCACCTCCTCCAGTTACAGGGTAAGAAAATAGTGGAGTGAAGGGAACAAAGTAGGAGAAATTATAAATATTCTTAGAGATTTTATATTTAAGAAGTATTATAAAACATCACAGATATCCACAAAGTCTGCTTCATTCTACAATAGCACTATACTTCACACAAGGTACTTAAACTTTTGTGCTCATTTTTCCCGTTTCTGATTTCTCCATGTGCTTCATTTCCCATCCACTGTTTCCCTCCAAGCCATCCTCACACACCCCTCCTACCTTAACAAACCTTCACCAACTGTACTGTTACACAGGTCACTTCCACTTCAATTCGTGAACAAATTAGAAAGATCTTTTTAGATCTTTCCTGTATAAAATAATTCTTATTCCAAAAGGCTTTCTACTGGTCTGGCTAGGTTTTTGTTTTCTCTCTTTCTTTCCCAGGGCAAAAATTATAATTCAGCCTGATACTATTCAGTTCTTCTTTAGCAAGTGCTAAACAGCCAGAAATACAGTGGCTACTGGCTAAACTTCAAAAGCCTGGAGTGTAGTCCCAGCATGGAGGCTGCACATACACATTAGAGAGAGTTGGATGCATTATACATTTGTCTGACTTGAGTATTCACAGCTGAGGAAATCATGTTGATTGGTTCTGGGTCTTTTGTGAGCTCTGACAGATCCTGACCCACATTTGTCATCCTAGTCATTTTATTCCCGGCTTGTTACAACCATAAAGGCAACTTTATTTTCACTCCTTACCTGCTCACTGGGAGGCAGGAGACTGGTTTATTAAGAAAGAAGTAGGCATTAATCGAGTTACCCATATGACAGAGACAGGGCTTTGTCTATCCAGCATTTCACAGGTTGGCCTAAACCCACGTTTGAGCTCTAACATATCCCATGTCCAATACAAGTTCAGCTCAACCTCCACATGTAAAGGAAAAGCACAAGAAAGCTTCACCTTTTACCTCTCAGCTGGCCAAAACAAGTGACTACATGCAGCATTAATGGGCCAGCCTGGTTAAGGACCTGCAGACAGATTCTGCTATCATCTCTCTGAGTCGCCTACTAGTCTCACGCTGTCCTCAGCACGCTGGCCGGTGAGTGCACGCAGCTGAAAGACTTTCCCCATTCTTCCGCCACCGCCTGCTTACCTGCTGCAGAAGCAGGGACATGGGTGAAGCTGAGGTAATGGGACTCCCCTGTACCTGCGCAGCTCCTGACTCCGAGCTTCCCACAGCCAAAGCTCAATGTTTTCCTGCACAGAACAATTTGACAGAATCACAGGTTGCCTTTCATATCTTCCTGATATGCATGCACAAATCTGAAACTTCCCTTCAGTGGATAAGCCAAGTTGTTTGTTTTTGTAATGTTATCCTGCCTGTGCGAGCGTACAATGTTTTAAGAGGTGAGTACCCATTCAGTTCACCCCCAGAGTGTGATGTTTTTTTCTCAATGTAACCTGAGACAACACGTCCTGCTCATTTTCTGATGGTGTCCAGATTGCTCCTCTCCCAAGAATGGGGCGTTTGACGATTTCTGACACTCTGAGTCAGAAACAACTAAACCGCTTGACAGAATTTGACTTTGAACAACAAGGATGGGAATTGGTTATGGCTAAGCAAAGCTGTCAGGCTGAAATTTACTAAGAAAGAGTCATCTACATCACCTAACTCCTTACAGTGTTTTGAAATTTGCAGACATGTTACCAGTGAGCGTGTATCGATTACCATTCCTTAAACATGGCAGAGAGGATTTCCCTACTGAGTGGCTAAATTCTGTGAAAGTTGAAACAGATTTAATTGAATGTAAGTGCGTTATTGGTAATTTTATTCAGAATTCCCATATGAGACAAATCACACCCATTATAGAGAAGTACAGCTCCTGATACGGGGTCCAAAACTGTATATAAAATGAAAGGCATTGGAAAAATACAGAGCAGGGTAGGGGACAAGGAAAACTGTTAATTGTCCACGAGTATTGCAAAGACATAAAAAATAAATTATTCTTACATAACTCAAGCCATTTGAAAATTGGGTGTCTAGACTCCTTTTCCATATACAGAAAGTCATTTTAGTCAACTATTTAATGATGGAATCAACTGTCCAATGAAGGCAAACCTAAAGGACAAATTAAAATATATCTCCTAAAATAAAGTGAGATGGTTCTACTCTGCAGCATAAGAGTCCATCCTGAGGTACTTCCTATTTTCCTTTCTTCCTGCAAAATATTTCAGAAGAATTTAGTAAAGAGTTTTGGAGTCACAGGTATAGGAATTAGGAAACCGATACATGCAGGTCTCATCTGTGATACAATGGTTTGGGTGTTTTGACAATACATATCCAGCAACCTGAAATACAACTATTTAGAAAACAACAGTTCCTGATTTTGCAAAGGTCTTCAAGTGTGTGGAAAATGCTACACTGAGTTTGAAGGAAGACAGTAAAATCTAGAGGACAACTAATACAAGTCTACTATTCACTCAGCATGAGAAATGATAGTTATCAGTGTTAACAGAAGCTGCACGCACACATTTACAAGTGAGCACAGTCTGGAACATCTACAAACTAACATTAGGGCTGAAAACACTATTCCAAAGAAAGACACAAGCTATTAACTCAAATCCTGATTCAGCTGACAACCACTGAATTTGCAGTTGTTGAAATGCTATGTTCAATGTGAAAGAGAGGAGAGATGCACAATGTGAAACTACATTTGTGACCAAAGCAAATCCTCTGACTGCTTACCAGTGGTGTAAAGCAGCGTGCAGGGCTGCTCCAACTTCCCTCTGCATGGAGTAATATCACATGACAGAACCTCTACTGCACGGAGTGGCAAGCTGGGGAAAATAGATAAGGAAAGCATTGGTATTGAAATACACAAAGAACAGCAGATACTCTTTATTGTGTAATGCATTAAATTATAACGGATAGTGTAAGTAATTCGTAAGCGCCACTCAAGTATATAAAAAAACACTCAAAGGAAAAAGTTTGCAGAATTCATGAAACCTTTCTTCCCCCAGTTTCTGAATCCCCCCTTTTGAGATATCCTCAGGGTACAGATGGGAACATGTAGATTTTTAAGTTGGAGTATGTTCATTTTACAAGCCCAATAAATCACACAGCATGCTACAAAATTCAAACATCAAAATGGCAGAAAACAAAGACGAGATTCAAACTGACACTGAAGATGTAGCCCAATTTTTTTTTCCAGTCCACCAAAGAAGAGCTCCCTTTGCTTCACAGCAAGTGGAATGGTGCCTGGAATCATGCTTTTGCATCTGCTTTCTCATGTTGAGTGATGCACCAACTCTGCGCATCACCCAGCACCACAGAGGCCCAGGAAAACACGATGCATGTGACTTCCTGAGAATTACATGCCAAATGGACTTTATTAAATACCTCTAGCCAGAAATTAGTAACACCCGTTACAAATAGATATCCTTTCCTGTTCCTTTACTGGATAGCAGATGTCCATAGCCGATTTCCTCAGAAAACTAAGAAATGCTATAATAATTTGATTACATACTGAATTGCCAAATTGCCCAAAAGAAACACATTTCTTATTCCTAATGAATTGCACACATTAAGGTATCCAAATCACTATTATGCCCAGTACATTATTCACCTTCTTCATTCACTTTTGAAACTGGAGATACATACATCATGGGAGGATCGTTTTGTACTCAGATGCTGGCACATCCCTTCAGTAAGGGCCTAACATATATTTTCAGCTTGCAAACAACCATCTCTAAAATTTAAATCCAAAACATTTACTATGCTGTAGGAAATGATAAAGAAATCTCATCTTGCCTGCTCTTGCCAGTCCTAGTGAACAACCCTACTGAATGTCCAGCTCCTGTACCTTTTTCTCTTTTGCCTGAGGAACGTACTTCTGTTAACAACCATTCCTTAGCATCTTCTCTTCAGTAAGCTCCTGAAGCCTGAGCACTTACACCTGACAACTTAGCAGACAGGTCTTAAAGGATCAGAAGATCAGGAACAGGACCTGCTAAACTTCCACAAATGTTTGTGTTTATTCCTCATATAGGTGCTCAGCAGAGACATCCATGTTTTGAGCTATGGACTTCAGAAGACACGGTCAATAGGTGGTGGCACTCATAGTCTGCTCAGGCAAAGGGCTGTTAGCTATGACACAGGCTCCTAAGTAGGAGCTGGTTTCCAAAAACTTTCAGCCCCTGTACACAACTTTGTGTTAGCAGCTCCAGATGAGCAGTCAAAACCCGTGCACCAGTTGTATTCACAGCAGCAGTTTCTGTCAAAATCCCTGGCTTGGTGTGACTGCACCACAGATGACAGGTAGAAGGTCCCCTACATCTCAAAACCACCTAACATCTCAGCTGTTTGAAAACTTGGATGTTTAAGGATTAAATTCATACTGAAAGAGGAGCCAATTATCCCATATATCATGATAGGAACTGTAAATAACACACCAGGATGTGAGCTGAAGCAGCTGACTGGTGGACAGTCAAGCCACCATCTGGTATCTACCTTGGTGGCCCACAGGTCTGGGCTGGGTGGGATGCCAACCTCTGGCACAGGGTGGGCAGCTGGGGAGCCCAAACCTGGAGAGGGTGGGATCTCAGAGGGTCACATCAGCTCTCCTGAAGTACGTGCTGTGTAGTCCTTATGACATTGGGGTTTTTAGCTCAAATGAAAGTAGCAAAGCTGACCCAAAAAAGCCTGTGAGTTCCCAGTCCTGCTCCCCACACTCTTTATGTCAAGCTCAGAGTTATGAGGTGTGTAAGTGATGGGAGCCCACAGGCAGTTTTTGCTTGCTTGGCCAGCATCTGACTTTAGCTTTCATTGACCTTGACAGCAATACACAGAAACTATTTTCACTTGGATGAACTATTCTTGAATAATTTCACCAAATATTTTAAGATCCAAGACACTTACTTTGAAATACTAACCTTTACCTGTCCTCCTTTTATCTTCACAAACCAGTACGAGGAATCCTGCCAAGGCAGTAACCTGTTTGGCTCATGATGAGTTCTTCTATAGGCTCCTTATAATATTTCAGCACACCGCAGGCCTCTCGCTAATCATTGAGGTGAACGTGCTTGACTGGCTGCCTGGAGTGAGCTTTAGGAGGACTTGAACCCTCCAGAGGACAAATTTATAAAAAGAACATGGGCACCTATGGCCAAATCACTTCAGCATGAGGGAGAAACATTTTATGTTGTTGTAGTCGGTTTCTTTTGAAGTTGTAACCTCTCCAAAGTAAAAAACTAAAAGCCATATCTTTCATGTTTTTTGCATTTTTCCCCATATCATTCTGCCTAATAACTGCCTTGATGTCTCCTTTAACTGTCTTGGACGCATTTGATTTCCATGCGCTGCTTTTTTCAGAACTTCATTTTGATCAGATATTTCTCCCTTGTCCAACATACTTTTTTTCTCGCTCCCATCTGCTACTGAATTTCTTCTCAGATTCTGTGTAAGGTCTGTACGCTCTGCTGGACAACCATGACAACAAACATCCCCATTTGGAGCTTGGATTCCCATTTTAACACCCTCTTGCATAAAATGCTCAATGCCACAGTATTTACCTATTTTTCATGGCAAGATTACGAACACATCTCTGCCAAAACGATTACCAATCCCTAAAACATAGCTTCATTTTTCTATTGCTCTCCAGTTGCATGAGTTTGGGTGCTTTCTTGCCCATCGAGCAGGACTGCTGGCAAGAAACAGGCAACCACAGAGAGTGAATGCTACGTATACCACACTCAGCCCATGACTTAACTCTCCAACCTAAATAAACTGCAGAGCTCACATTTTCAATGGGGAATAACAAACCTCCAAGTATGGACTTTTGAATAAGGTATAGAAAGGTAGGAAAATTAAGCAAGAAACCTGTTCTGCCCATAGTCACCAGGACATTATTGCTGCTGCTTTTGATGTCAGTAGGACCATTCACAGCTTTTCACTGTGCCACACATCCTAATTACAGAAAAAATTGTATGAAGAATGCCTGAAATACAACCCCTTTGAAACTCCCAAAAGGCAGTTTTTAAAACAATAGGAAAAAAAAAAATCCTCTCGTGGTCCTCAGTCACCTATGAAGATGAGGACTATCCAGAACTATATAGCAAAGCAACAAAAAAGCATCAAATTGGATCAAATTTGCAGTTATATCATCAGTTACTGTCTTAATCAATCCCCTAAATGTCCAGTCACAGGAGCACACATTCCTATCACCACTTTGCACTATTATGCTCTGGCATTAACTATTTGAATTAGGATGAACTGTTTTATTTTTAATTTCCACCTTCCCCAGCCCCCCAAATGAGAAAGCCTGACAGCTTTACACAAAGACCTTTGGTCTCATTTTCCTTCATCCACCAGCCTCTTTGGTTCTGCATTTGGTGTACAGGCAACAAGGCCAAGTTCCCAAAAGAACAAATATTGTCCTTGACTCATAGTTGAGTTAGTGCAACAGGAGCCAAAATCAGGCTCCAGATGTTTTATTTAGAGTTTTCCCCTCTGCTTTATGTCCAAGCTACAATAAATTTATCGTGAGCCTTCATAGTCCCTGCTGCAAACATGCTGGACCGGAAAGATGTGGTGGTTACACCACTGGGCTTCAGACACGTGCTGGTGAGTGTAATTCACGCTGGATAACAGAAGGCAGCGTTAGTAAATATGCCATAGCCCAGTGACTGGGAGATGCAATTAGATGACTGCTTTGAACATAAAATATTCTCCATTTTGGTTGCACAGCTTGCCATACAGTTTCCTTGAGAAAACAAGACACTAGAGGAAAGCCTTAAAGCTTTTTATACTTCTGTGGTTGCCCAAACTTGCATTATTTTGCCCAGGCTGAGCCATTGTTCCCAGGCCTTTCTGGTAGGTGTTCTCACCCATCAGGCCCTCTCACCATTTAAACACCTAAGAAAGCCCCTTCCCACAGAAAACGGGATACTGTACAAGCAGGCAGTCCTATTAGGAGGAATTTCACCAGAAATGACTGCCTTGTTTGGTTTTATTGCTCACATCGAGTCACATAACAAACTTTCTAGTCAGATTTCAAACAAAATGCAATTCAAGGCTGCCGGAGACAAAAGCTTTCATTCTTTCTATTCAAAAGACAGGACTGATTTACCAGCAACCAGACAGAAATCCTTATACATGCAAGCACTTGTTCACAAGCTCTCCCATTAAGAGTCTGGTCCCATTAAGACTAATCACACAAGCCTTTGCCATACGAATGAAGTAAAAGATCAAAACTCAATCCAAATTCTGTACCTGTGTACAGTTGATGTCAAATACCTTAAAACTTCCACTTTGGGTCCAGGATTGTGTTTAAAGTAACTTTCACTCAATTGACAGAAATGGCTAAAATCCAGCATATGAATGTTTCTTCACACAAAGCCACTGAATATTTCAGGCTTCCAAGGGAGAGATTTGTCAAAAGCTGGAGCAGAATTTTGGAAATTGTGTGGAAATCCCCCTTGGTACAAGCACACACATGGTACTTTCACCTCTTATTAGCCTACAGTAGCAATATGTAAATTCATAAACAATAATTTCTCAGGCCACCATAAAACTGATGACTGAGACTGAGTAAGACTCACACAAGCAACTGGGCTCCTGCATTGCTTTTACACAAATTTGCCAGCCAGCTTTGAATACTCACAAGGACCACAACAAACCTCACTCTCAGAAACACCTCTAATTTCCTTTTTGCTGTATTTAATTTAATGGAAGTTAAGAGAGATTTAAACATTATTTTTGGCTACAGACATTGTAATGTATTAAAAAAATGAGTAGTAACAAGAATAAACTTTAGAAAGGTATTATAATTAAGAGAGTGCCTAAGGCCCTCATCACCAGTAGACTTTACCTGTGCAAATCTTAACTGACATCTGTCCACTTAACAAGCCTTTTGAACAAAACTATTCTTATTCCCGCGCAACAGTTATTGAGACACAGCTACTGGGTTTTAATTTCACACCCTACCTTAATAAGAAATTAAAGCACAAACAACACTTGGTCGCGCTGGGGCTGCTCAGGGCCTGCACTCTCTGGGCCTGCAAACAAGAAGGGCTCTGGATCAGGCCCACCAATATTTGCAGAAAGCCAATTTAAGCTCTCCAAAGTACTCGTGGATAGAATTGCCAAGCTCTGCTGGAGAACGATCCCTTCAGGCTGGCCTCCTTCCCTGCAGCCCAGGCACTGCTCTGCTCAGGGCTTGCAGGTGCTCATGGGAACAGCGGGCTTCTCCCCTCACCACCAGCTGCCATTTCTCTCCTCGATGCCAGCCGCCATTTGCTCCCCTCTGAGGTGCATGTGCCACCAAGGGGGACACCTCCAGTCCCACAGCCAGAGTCCTCCTGTGTAGCCCCTCAGAAAACCACACAAGGAAGACCGTGTGGAAGAAGAGAAGTGCAAAGTCCTCACCAGAGCCTCTTTCAGTCTCCATCCATGTGCGAAAACAAGTGACAACAGCATGTCCGAGAGACGCTGTGCATTCACCGCAGCTTTGGTGGGCTGCGGTCCGGCTATGGCTGAGGACTTCTGAAAATGCTCCTCTGGCAGCCCAGCTGTGCCTATTCATCATCTTCTGCTTCATCGGTATTTTAATCCAGCGGGTGGGGGGGACCTAGACTTTCGTGAGTACTAGGAATGTTATGTAAAGAGAAATCTCACTGTTTCCACTGTGAAATTTTGCCTCAGGCAACTTATGAATGTTCCAGGGAAGATATTCACCGTTTTCAGTAAAACAGCTGACAGATCCATCTGCTGCTCTTGGTGATATTGGGTGCAATTTTCAAGTGTCTCAGTAACATACGCTCCTAAAGTCCCAGTGAAAAGCCAAGCTTCCCCCGCATGACAGTTGTGAAGGAGGGGGACACAATAAACTTTTGTTCTTATTTCTAAATTTTAAGGATAAATGAAGTTTGAAATACCTCAGTGCCAATGAGCGTGAGTGTGGAGGAACTGGTTTTATACAATTACAATGAGTTTTCCAAGAAATACAGATGCTCAAGAGAGAACATTTAGTCTAATCTGTTTAGTTCAAAAAACTTAGCAATTATTTTATTGGAAAAATAGCTGTCCTGCAGTTATAATATGGAAACTTTTTCATTTTATACTTTTTTCAACCACAAAAACGTAGATGTAGGTCCACTGCAATATGCTATGAAAGTCACAATGGTAACATTTTCAGGTAATTATTTTTAATGAACAAGTACAAATGCTTCTTCTTGATATTACAAAATGAAATATTTCAATTTGAAACTTATTTTCTGTGTACTAAAATCATGCTTGAAGATCATGTGTTTAATTTGGGTTTGAATTACATAGATTAGTTAAATCCAAACTGAATTTCTTCTTTAGATTTTTATTAGCCAAAGAACCAAATTTTTTTGTTGTTTTGAAACATTTTTCAGAATGACTCTGAAGTAAAAGGAGACGTACTCACAGGTCTCACCACAAATTTATGGGCCAGGGGAGTTTTGAGTCTGCCCTGCCATGAATATATCAAACAGAAGGACTCAAATCCTGCTCTGTGGAAAAGCTCACTGTAAATTTACTTGCATCGTAGCTGCAAAGGTATCTGCAATATAATCATAGACACAATTATGCACATTGGGTTAAAGCTGCCAACATCCTCAGTTACTAGATGTCCTGCAGATGAGGCATGAGGGACACAATTTACATTTAATCCATATAGGAACACGTCACCATGCTGTAGGGAAACTCCAAAGCTGGCAGACTTTTTATATGCTCTGTGCCAGGCTAATAAAACAAATATCGATGCATTTTGTTTCATCTTGGACACCACTATTTTGGTCCTTTTGGCCTATATCAGAAACCATGGAGTAAGAAACTGCCACATCTGATGGTCTCTTCACCTCATGTTTTTCAGTCTTACTGGAACAGGAAGAAACAAAGGAAAAAATAGCCCATCAAAACTCATCTCTGGCAGCAGACAGTCTCTCCTGAACTGCTACAGTGGCTTTCATCTCTCTACGAACACTGTGCCACTGCTGGGGGAAGAGATGGTGGCAGAGAACAGAAAAAAAATAAAATTACACACACACAACTGTGCTCAACGGTGCCAAATCTGACTCTCCCATTGCTGGTTAAAGAGACAAAGTTTCTCAGGCTTCCCTGTAAGGTCACAGCTGGTACTTCTATGAATTTTCTTATTACATGGGAACGAGGCAGAGGTTCATAGAGAGAGACAGATGGCGAGGAGCAATGTTACTTATCCTAATGTGCATGTGAGACAAAGAGCTTTTTGGCATACCTCTCAAGCTGAGTCTTAGGGCAGCCGATCCACGCCAAGCGTTTTCCTCCCTCCAGTTTTTATTCCTCCCCTCAGCCAGTCTGATCCCACTTGCCTTCAGTGTTTACATGAATCACACTAGATGTTTTCCTGAGATTTAGGCTCTGATGAGCAAGGCCAGCAAAAACTAGAGCAACAAACAAACAAGCTGACCCCAGCCAAGCTTGCCCACCTCTGCACATTTGCATCCATGTAGGGCACCCCTCTGCCTACCGAACCGCCGTGAGCAGGAAAGCAAGCGTGGTGGCAAGTGGGAACGGGCAGCCCCAGGGAGATAGAATTGGGATTCGGGTTGTAGATGTACTTATTAATCACATTGAAAATACAAATTGTGGCTGGGATATTCAGGTGAGAAGGGTAAGGGATCTTCATGTTGGAGGGAGTGGGGATAGTAATTATGGCTCAAGCCAGGACTTCAACTGTGGGAACAGGGAACAGGCAAAGGAAGGCAAAAATGTAGTTTGCATATTGGCTGGAGTGTAGCTTAAAATATGAGGGAAGGGCAGACTTTGATCTCTGTGGTACAAGGCTATCAATGGGAGAACCTCACTCATTCTAGCTGATTTTTTCTTGGTTTTCAGCAGCAACGGAGAAGAGAATCTGTTTGCCTGAGCCCAACCTCTTTATCCTGCTGCAGAGTCAAAATTCAGATAGATAGCCCTTCCACTGCCATCATTGTGGAAACGCATCTGGAGTTAACACTAAAATCATATGAGCAAGATCTTTTTCCAGGAAAGCTCTCTTGGAACCAGAGGCCGTACTTTCAGAAAACAAGACAATACGTGGCTCCATCATATGGCAGTTGCTCATTCAGACCGCCTGCCAGGGAGTCAAGCTCTTTGTTCAGGCAAATAGCTATTTATAACCAGGCTGGCTGTGGGGAAAGCCGTCCTACCTCCCGGAAACGTGATAACCGAACCTGTAAAGACAGCTTGTCAAGCTGGCACTGAAATGGTGGAAGGAGGAGGAGCTGGACAGGGAACTGGCAAGTCAAAGCGAGATGAAGGGAATTGGTCTTCCAGGGTGCTTTCAGCCTGTGGTTCTGTAGGCAGGAGGGCAAATGGAAAGGAGGATCATGATTTGCAGCTTACATAGGATTTTGAACTGCTCCTAATTGGGACTGTACAGTCAAAGGAGAGAAGACGGGAGGAGAGCACAGCTCTCCTTTCTTTTTTTTCTTTCTTTCTTCTTCTCCCTCTTATTTTTTTAAAACTATCACCTTAAAACAGTTCCACTTTAATGCCTCACTGGAGCAGACAATATCACATTCACTTTAATACCAATCAAATTTAACCAGGTTTTACTTAGATGTAACTATAGAACTTTCTTCCAAACAAATCAAACAAGACTTAATACATTAGAAATGTGACAGATTACAGCACAGGAACTTAAAAACTTACACCAAAAAAGGCTCATGATCTACCCTGTACGAGCTCTATTAATGCATGCAAATTATTTATACACTGAGAAACCAGTGTACATTTTTGACCAATATAAATATTCGTAGTCTCAGCTATCTGGCCTTTTAGCTTCTGGTAAACCATTCTGCCTGCAGCCCATGTAACACAGACCTGGCAATCCCACACGTTCTTCCTGCACAAAATAGCATCGCCCATGCTCAGCTATGGTGGAGATGACTTGCTGCCATGGGAAACCAGGGAAGGGGATCCTTCCTGGAGCAAGGCTTATGCAAACTCCTCGACACTGATGCGTTACTACAAACCTAGAGAGTGGTCTAGTAATAATTTTAGATTAATAAATACCATTTCACTTGGCGATAGGTACACAGCAACGTCTCAGGCACAGACGTTCCTGTGACTTGCAATTAGAAGGAGAAAAGGCAATACTTGTGCATGCATCCAGATATGTTTAAAACAAATACTGAAAATGTTTGACTTCTGTGTTTACTATTTACTTGTGATTTTATTAACAACCAATAAGAAGGTGGAAAATAACATTTCTTTTGGCATCGGTTTGGTTTCCTTTGTGTTTGTAAGCAACTCCCACTACCTCCACTACAAAAGACAACAAAGCTTCTTCTGGATGCCCCACAACACTGCACTACTGGCCTCCAGTTCCCACTGCAACACGTGGGAGTTTCCCTATTCATTTCAGTGGGAAGTCTGAGCAATCAGCACCTCAGAAAACTGATTAACTTCCATGAGTCACCTCAGCTTTGGCCTAAGTTGACTTGTCCAACATCAGGAGCACAAGTTTATTGGCACTGACTTCAAGATTCAAAGAGCCTCTTCTACCTCTTGATATAATTTCAACTAAGACCTGCTGTAGCCAAGTGCTTCAGGATTGGAAAGCCTCTGAAGTTTATGGGGCTGCTAACAGGTTTACAGCTAGACTCTTTCTTCAGCAGCTTGCTGGAACAGGTCCCAGGTTCTGCTGCAGCAAACCAGGTTTCATGGTAGCACACCATCCCTGCAAACCCACAAAACCCAAGTACAGCCATAAGGGTTTTTGTCTTTGAGGGTCTTTGACCAAGAAAGATAAATGCAACAATCCAGACTATTTTATGCACAAGTCATCCTGACATAACTGTTTTCTGGGGTAGGATCTGAGGATTCAGACTTTCCAGGTAGATTCATGTTTATATACCCAATTCAGAGAACATTTTTATCTGATAACTTTAAGAAAGGCTGAATTTGAAGGCTAAATATTTACAATATTCCAAAACACCTCATATTTCTGCCAGGAATCAATTTCCTAAACTGCACTGAACACAGACACTGTATTTCTAGTACACATTTTCAGACTCTCACCTTGATTTTTCCACCTCATCTACCATGGCAAATAGTTGCAATAACACCAGCAACAAAAGTCTACTAATCTACTCCATACTAAATAACTGTAAGGAAAAAAAAAAACCCACAGCGAGCTGAATTGGCATTCATTATTCTAGTTGTTCCATATCTTTAAATGATTCTGGTAAATCGATAAAGCTCTGCAAAGTGGCTGTTGTCTGCTGATTTCTAACTCTAGTGAGTGGCATCCACTCTTTAGTGCACCACACACTTGCTGTGTAGCCATTAGATGAAAGCACTATCACCTGTCAAACAAACTGCTAGAACTGTGATAAATTAATGATCAAATAGTACAGTCTGATGTACAGTAGCAGTGCCGAGGCTAGTTACAACCAGGCCTCATGCTTTAAAAATGTAGCTGACATTAAAAAAAAATCAGCCATTAAAGAAAAATGTCACACAGCTTTTCAAAAAAATATCTGTTTAAAAAATGACCACATACTGATATTCCAGGATTTGTTTTTTTCTTAAAAAAAAAAAAAAAAAAGTAGTGAATGTGCTGTAAAACCTTTCTGTGTCCTATGGATTTTCAAGGCAAGCAACAACACGCAGCTAAGCAGAGAGGATGCTTGTGTTTTTTTGGTAAGTAGTGCTGTGTACAAATGTGTACCTCAGAGGAATCCTCTGGTGTGTCACGGACAGAACTCTTGTTTGCAAGGGAAATGTCCTGAGTTCTTTTTTCCCCTCCATAATGCTTTTGATTTTTGACATCATGGGTAAAATATTTCAAGGGAGCTCCACATCACTTCTAAATATAAACAATACAAAATAAGCCTTTGCTTTTGAAGCACTTGACATCCTTTGAGCTTTGAATTTCGACTCCTAATAACTCTTGATGCTCACTGCATTAATGTATAAAGTCCTTTTTGTGAGCTAGAAATGGTTCCTCATGTCCCTCCTGCCATTGGCTTTATGAGCTTAATTTATTCTTTTTAATATAAAATCTCATTACCTGAACATGACACCACCACTTCCATTTTATCTTTGATATAAGAACAGAGAGAAACCAAAATCAAACCCTTAAATAAAGTCTGTAATCATCCCTCACTTTCTCTTGCTTTTCAAATTTCTAAACAAAATTAAGTAAAAATACCTTCCAGGGCACACTAAGAAATGTAAAGAGTGAGAGGAAAAAAAAGAAAATTACTTTATAGTGAACTAACAAGGGACATAATTACTTACACAAGCAGCATATCTTCTTCTTGATGATATTCCTTCATGTTTATTTTGCTATATTTGTGAAAGCTGAGGAGTGCCTAGGAAGAATGGATGTGCTGGAAAGCTTGATCTGTTGAAGTAAGTCCTGAACAAAGAGTTGCTTAACCTTTGGCAAAGCATTTTTTTTTTTTTTTTGCTAAACTATTTTCCCAACGGGCATTTAATAGACTTAAAAATACATATCAATGGATTTTTTTCTTTAATAAATCAAAATAATTAGGAATAAGCAAGCTCTGAGATAACTCAAAGAGACTGAGGATTGAGTAAGGACTTCTCAAGTCCCGATTTTAACAGAAAATTGGAATGATCACTGGATTAGCACATGAAAGCATCAGTTCCATGCACTAATGGCAGTTCCTTTATGTTGTTGTTGTTAGAGATGTGACTTAAGCACTGACTTAAATTATAAATTTGGCAGGGATCAAACTCGATGATCTAATTATGTCTTATGGCTTTCACTGAATCTTGAGGTACAGCTGGTTGTAAAGAGAAGGACTTTTCACTAGGAACTTGTTTTTCACCACAACCCACATCCCAGATCCTACAGGATCCCTACTTCCTGCCCATTCACTTGGAAGCCTCCAGACAACAAATAAAGGTTTACATCCCCTAGAAAACTATTTTAACTGTGAAGTGTCAACTACTCCCTCAGAGAGCCTAAGACTTGTAAATATTTTAACTCCTGCGCTGTGCTTTTTCCTCTGATACCAACAATAATCAGGATCATGTTCATCTGAGGCTGCCATGCTGCATCTATTGCTGGAGCATGAGATAGAACGACTGAGAAAACCACGCTATTTGGTTCATGTTGCTGAAGCTTAATTTCAGGTTAATCCTACTCCCTACTCAAGCCTAACTCAATGCGTTGGGATTAAAGTGTTTTAAAACAAAAATGACTTCAAACATTTCGTGTATCAGCACTAGGAACATGGATTTTGCTCTCTCACCGGTGGAAGAATAGATGAATCCCACTGAAAATAAAAGGCGTGCAAATGGATGAGAGAGAATTAGGCTCCAAGAACTCTCCATCCAATTGCATTGGGAAAAGAAGGAAGCTTGTTAAGGGGGCTGAGAAATTGATATGCTGTTGAATATAGATCGGATACATTGATTCTGATGTACAGACATACACTACAATAATTATATGAAAGGCTACAACACTTGGGAATTAAACCATCTTAGATCACTTGAGCTCATTTTGTCATTTATCCTTTGTTTATTTTTACAGTATTACTAAGTAGTCTTACATTTAATTAAGCATACTCATAACGTTCCTTCAATTAGATAAATAATGCAGCTGCTTCCTCCATCATATGAGGATGGAGAAAACAAGATAATGTAATATTTATTTTTATTCTGCTTTTCTTAGTCCGACACTTTACATCAAAACACACACAGCTGGAAGGTCTATATCTGTATAGACACTAAAAGCAGCAAATATTAACTACTTAACAATGATCATCTGTTTGTGTTAAAAATTTTGGCAGAACAGGTAAGGGCAGATTGAAAGCAGCTTTAGAAAAATGTTTCATTAACAGACTCTACAGTTATGAAATCCTTCAAGATAAATATCGCAGATAGTAAAAGCTAGTTTAAACCACTGATTTGAAACTCTTACAGGAGGTTGATGGTTCTTTAAATAAGTAGCAATTAGTCTGAAATAATCCATTTATCTCCTCTGCAAGTGACTGAAATAAAGAGAAATTAGATAAAACTACATGCAGAGAAACAACTAAGTGATAACAGGAATGCAATCAGATAGTACTGAACAAAAATTACAAAGGCAGGGCAATAATATATAGTTCATTTGCTTATTGGAGGCTTTGATTCATTCCCTGTGGTAATTGTAAAATTTAATAATATCTGTATACTTACAGTGTTCTGAAAAAAGCACTACCATTACACATTGTTATCCCTGTAGGTTGGATGACAAATGCCTGGGGCAATACTACCATCAAAGCATGTGACATACCCAACATGGATCTTCTAATCTTCATAGGGATGACAACTGTCACTTTTAAAGTGCATGGCAAATGAAGAGGGCGTAAGAAAGGAAACTTCTAATTTTTTTTTCTTTTTTTTTTTTTTGGATGTCAGTGGTAGGAACTCTTTAAGTCTAAACCATACTTTAAAATTGCAGTAGCAAAACCCAGGTAATTCACTTGAACAGCTGTATAGATTTCTTAATGCTTAAAAAGTGCTGTCCAGGCTGGGAATAACCATCTGTTCCTTCGAGAACTCATACTCTCTTAGCTAATATATACAGCTAATACACTCTGTAGCTTATATGGGAAAAATAGATCAATGACTGCCAAAGGAAGGTATGCACCGTTCCAGCAAACAGCTCTGTTTAAAACTTTGTGAGGTTTGTTGTGTGTGTTTTTTTTTTTTTTTTTCCCTTGATGGTAACTAATATATTTTAGGCTCTGCAAATTAAATGAAGAAGCAGCAGTCTGTTGATTTCCATTAGCATTTTTTTTTGCTCATGTAATTTTAAGCACTAGCACTTGTCTGGTTCTCTTAGCTTCCCTGTGCTACAGAACGTGGCACAGACGGTGCGAATCACCCACCCCAGTAGTTTGAATAGGAATGTCACTTTAATGTTCAACATGGAGTTTTCTTCTTAACAGTTTTTCTCATTATAGCAAGACTCAGTACTGTGAGACACCTTTTGTTATGTATATATGAACAAAAACAGTCAGAACAAATTTAGTACACTGGGCAAGGGAACTACAAGTTGACAACAGTTAATAGACAAGATACCCAGTACTGGATTTAACCTGCTCTTAAATTTTGTCTTCTTGGGACTACATAATACATCGGTCAGACAGCTTAGTGTCATATGCTTTCAGACAAAAAAGCTAATGCAATCTAGATAAAACAACAACAACAAAATAGAAAAACAAACAAAACAAAGCAAACCAAATAAAAAACAACAACCAAAAAAACCATAAACCCCCTGAACCATGATTTCAAGAAATCTTTATTCTAAGAGCTCCTAAAATAAGTGGATGGCAGTTTCCCATGGCGTCTATCATTGTGTAAATACAGATCTCATACAGAGTCTGAGCCATTTTTTCTGTGACTAGTGCAGTGAAAGTGTAGTCCAGGAAAGAGACTAATGAAATTAGAGCAGTTAACGACACCTGAAAACACAGGCTATTTTACTTCCATGAAGTGGCACTAGAATCAGCAATGAAA
This sequence comes from Cygnus olor, assembly GCF_009769625.2. Lineage (NCBI taxonomy): Eukaryota > Metazoa > Chordata > Aves > Anseriformes > Anatidae > Cygnus > Cygnus olor. The sequence goes on along the minus strand of NC_049180.1, from coordinate 15,391,272 downwards.
TCTACATCCAGCAGCCTTTCCCTGTATTGTACCCTAAAAGTAGGGGGCTTGTTATACCCACTTAGATTCCTTCCACTGATTTCAGCAAAATGATGACTGGTCCAATGTGTTTCTGCAAATAGCAGATGCAGTTAGCCATTAAATGTTTTTGTTTGAACTGTGGTAAAAATAGTGATAAAAGAAACCACCTTTCATGGGAACTTCCTTCTGTTACCTAAAATTCCTTTTCTTAAAAATAAGAAGAATAATTAAAAAAAATAATCCAGAATGGCAGAGACAACAGAGACATTTTCATTTTGGATCAGGTATGAAATTCCCAAAGAGTATAGGTTGGTAATTTTGTTTTTTAATGTAGTATAGCACTGAGAGATGGGACAGACTTAGACCTGTCATCAGATGCTGGGATGTGCAAAATTTTAGAAACTCACAAGGGCTTTCACTGCTTCTGGTCATCACAGCTTGCACAATGGGCTCCCATTGCTAAGCAGAGCCTCTGGGTTCTGCTGTCATAAAAAATACTAAATAGTAACAAAAAACAAGTATACTTATATTGAACTTTTAAAATATATACCTGGAATTTAATGCAGTCTGCATTTCATTAGTTTTAACCCGGATTGGCTTCACTTGAATAAAGTGAGCAGATATGACCATTTCAGAATGAAATGCCTGAAGAATACAGGAAAGCTATCTAAAAAAACCTCCCCCAAATCCTTGCATGTAAAAGTCAAGTTTTTTAGCTGATTTATCATTTCAAAACAGCTTCATATCAAGATGCCTGTTGCATCTGATGTGGAGGTCAGAGACATTGCTATCTGGGACCAAGAGAGCACAGCAGAAATATCCTTAAACCCAGGAACTCTGAGCAAGGTCGGGTTTGACTGCCAGCCAGCTGTCACCCACCAGCACCCACCAACCTGGGAGGGTTCAAATTCCCAGAGCCAGGGCTTTTCCAATCAGCTGAAGCCAGTATTTCTAGGTAAAGCTGCAGTACACAGACTGATAGATGCTGTGCAGAGTGTCAGCAGCTGGTGCTTTTCACTGCTCAAGGGTCAGGGTATTCACACCCTGAAAACGTCCAGGAGGGCAGCACAGGCATAAGTGACTGCTGGCAGGGAGAAAGCACAGAGAATAAATAGAAGGAAGGAACACTGACATATGCCTGTTCACTGCCTGACCCACAAGTTATGCGTGGAAGAATACACACACCGATCTGATATATATATATATATATATATATATATATACGTTCATTAATGAGAACCCAGTATATATTTTGGAGACATGATGCCAATATGCTTTAGGTTTAACTGACCCAACTCCACAGATCCCTCTGCCAGGCACTGCAATCATCCCAAACAGACTCCAAGCACACCTGGCCTTTTGTCTGTTTAGCTGCCTGAATTAAGCTTTGCATCCCTGCGCTCACGCTAACACACATGGTCCTGTTTGCTAGTGCCTGAATGGGACAGCATTAAAATTAACTAAGAAGGAAGCCTCTTATTAGACCTTCAGTGTTGCCAATTGCCCAAATTTTGTTTCAAATCTTACAGTACTGAATGCTTTCATTTAACCCCCTACTCCTTACGTGTTTAAGGCTAGAGAAGAAACTCAGCTTTCATGTAGACTTCTAGCTTTATGCTTATGCAATAGCCTGAAAAATGGCCAAATGTATACCAAAGAATCAAAAAAAAAAGCCAAAAAGTGGATTCAAATCATTTTCACCTTCATAAAACTTAACTGAGAATGTTATGGAAAGCTTTCCAGAAAATAACACTTCTGGAAATATCGCTGTAAGGACCTGCAATTTGATTTGGTACCACAGTGAAATAACATTATGTTTCAAAATGAAAACTTTTCAGAGAGCCTGTTTTTCTGTTCTTGTATCAGTCAGTCCATCCTCGATTCAAGAAATGTTTTGTCAGAGTGCTACAGGAGGAGTTTCCACGTTGAAGATGGATGCATGTTTTTATAAACACGCTTAGTCAGTCTTCCCGGCCCTTTGGTGCTAGGTCCTAAATTATGATTTTTACACATTTGGGTTACTTTACGGTTCACTTGGGAGCATAACTGCCAAAAAGTAGATTCAAATATCAACAATGTATTTCTGCAAACAAATCTGGAATTTTAAGTCACTGTCCAGAGGCCTTCTGCAGGGCCTTTTCCCTGGCCTGCAGTTTTGTGTTTTCTATTTATCGTGAGGCTGAGGTTTTAGGCAGTTTAAATTAGGAAAAAAAGAAAGTGTCAAAAACCTATTCTGGTGAACTACTTCAGCATCTGCCACCCTTCCTGCAGGATACTCATTGCACTGACAGAAATGCATAAGATAACTCATCTGGGAGTGAAATAAGGTAAATAGTCACAATTCTACATTACATAAAAACAGTCTTTTTTTTCTCTCTTTTTTTTTTCTTTTTCAGATATCAAGCAGCCAGGACATGTATTTTCTGATATTCCATCATCTTTTTTAAGAATCCTGAAGTGAACACCACATTCTTACAACTGCGTTGATCATTCTGTAGACACCTGCATACTTCTCAATCACTCACTGACGTATTTGGCAGAGCCACCTGCAGATTTAGCCCTAAACTTTGACCAGCGTAAACACCATCAAAAATCATGGTGCAATATTTGAATTGCAGTGTGTAGGGCTCAGGAACGAACAGTAGGCTTTGAGAAGCACACCTTGCAAAGATCTCCTGTTGACTTGTGCAGTCTGGCGCTCTCTCGGCCACGAACATCCCCTGTGTCTGAACCTACTTTTTGTGTCCCCGTCTACCAGCTGGGGAGGACGCGGCACACACAGACAACGGCAACGCGTTGTTTGCTTCCTAAATCTCCTGCATGGCGTTCTGACCAGATGCAGAAAGGTAACTTGATCCCAATTAATGAAAGTGACTGGGTCAGCCTGTCACCTCCCATGCTCTTTATGTGCTGTTCAGACATCTATACGCGTATTAAAACCTCAGGCACTCTACATAAGCTCTGCCTTGAAACCAGTTGCCAGAGGCATCACTGTTCAGAACCTGTCTACAGGTTTCTTGGTTTCAGATCTGACATCACATAAACCTCTCTTATCCGCCTTGGCAGCGCAGATCAGATGAAAAGCAGCCCCACCCTCACAGAATAATACTCACAAAAAGGATGGAGGCACACAATAATAAACGTTTCACTGCCGTTGTTCTTCACAAATGTACCTCGCTGCTAACACGCTCCTAGGTTAGAAAATGCCTGCAACACTTCACAAACCTCTCTTATTACTTTTAGCAGATTTAGAGCAGGGAACTTTTTACCAGAAGCCTTTTTTTTCCAACTAATTGTCTCTATACTGTTTAAGACAAAGCTGGAGCACAAGTGGTAACAACAAACAATATCTGGAAAAAAATTAGCTCCTGAAGAGTTCTGGCCATGCAGCTCATTTGATGATTACTGCCTGAGTTCCTCTCACTGGTTTTGACCAGGCATCAATCACTTGGCATCACTTTTGCTCCGTAACAGGACCGGTACCTACCATCATTCATTACGCAGTATGGATTGGCAGTCAAAACCCAAATCTAGAGGCCAAGAGGAGTGCAATGGCTTTGACAAAAAGAAGAAAGTGCTTTGAGGTAGCTGCCTTCCTAATGCTTGCTCCATCCATTTGGACTCAGAGCTACTCGAGATCCAGACACACCCGCCTGGCAGCCCAAAGCTTCCTCTTCCTCCACAGCAGCCCCTTGGTGGCACTCACACCTCTAGCAACAACACAACAAACCCCGCAGCTTCAGAAAGCAGCTTCCCAAAAATGCCCGCCTTGTAACCTCCTCCTGCTGCTCCCAACACGGGGCCCTAGAACAACGGCCAATCCATCTTCAAGAGATTAAGCTTCTCTTTTTTTTTTTTTTTTTTTTTTTTTTATATGGCATACAGTGTAACATTCAGGATAGGCACATAAGAACAACAAATGGTCTCTTAAAAAGGCTTTGAACTTTATTTCTTCTTCAAAGTTTGGCTCTTGGAGGAAGTGGTTTAATAACTGAACTTGCCAGCACAGGCAGGAAATAGTATTTCCTATGGACATCCTGGCACCGAAATGAGATTGCAGCAAGAAGAGTTTCTGATTTCCTTTAAAAAATGCAGTGGGCTGGGAAGAGCAAAGCACTGCCTTGGAAAGGAGTTCACTCATTTGGGTTTGCAATTGCTGATTCAGAGAAAGAGTTCGGATCTGCTCTGAAATAAAAATCAAAGGTACAGGAGCCTTTACAAGCACTGAGTGATAGGGATGGCTAGAGCTCTCCAGCTTTAACAAGAACCCGTGTTCATTATTATCAGAATTTCCTCTTCTTTTGCAGGCTTATTCACAGACTGGCTAATGGCTTTCCATAAATACTAACAAGTGCTGCCTTAAGGCTTTGTTGTGCTGCACAACATTAAGCAACAACAATAGGGAACAGCTGCTCCCGAATAGCTGCATAGTTAATTACACCATATACCTACAGTACGTCTCCATGCCATACAGCGAGAGAGCTATTGCACATGTACCATTCGTACATTGATGGAAGACATTCAAGACGGCCCAACACATTCCAAGCAAAACAAATGGGAACCAGACTCAGATGCTCACCCTGCCCATGCTGCAGGAGACATGAAAAGCAAAACAAATTAATGTTACAGCAATAACGGTATCATCAGAACAGAATAAGATTGCATGTATTTTTTTATTTGTGTGCCTATCTTTAAAACAAGTATTAGACGGTCTAACATCTGGTTTGTCAAATAAGTTTGTCAGGTATTTCACAGATGTGTAATACTTTTATTTTTACAATCTGGAATAATCACAATCTGGCATACAAAGAAATAGCTTTCATAATCACGTTCCTCACCCAAATACGTCCCAATCTCCAAGATATGCACATGAAACATTTAAATTAAGAAATAACTCTAGGATGATAAAACCTATACATATAAGTGGTTTATATTACAATTTATAACAGGCACATTTGCTCAGATCTTGGCTTTCTTTAATAACTTTTCAATTCTTAAGCCCAGCTGGAAGCCTAAAAATAGGCAATAGAAAATTGGCATGTTTTGTTTAAGGTAATTGAAAGGATACCATGTTAATCTTACCACGGCCAGGTTAGAGCAGTTCTGCAAGTCTCCAGAAGAAAGAATTTACAGCATTTACAACGTACATGTTGGCAACAAATGCAGCCATTTAATGGGGGATTTGAAATGGCAAATTAATCTCGTCTCTTCTGTTCTCACGCTTGACCAAGATTACCCACATTTCTCTTGCATGCCCTCCCTTCTCAGCCTGTCTCCTGGCTCTGCCCCGCTTCTGTTACTGTCCTGCCACCCAGGCATCTTGCAAGACACTTGAACAGGAGGCATCCAAAGGCAAACACAATAGCAACAGTCAGCTGGAGGAGGAAAGAACACAGCTCCTTGCACAACCCTAAGTCTATCGGGGATTTACTTCTAACCCAACCTTTTCAGCGGCTCACTTTGCAGCTAGGAAAGCCAGCTCACCTTTATGGGCCTCAGTTTCTATACACCTAGTATGATGCTTGTGATAATGGTCTTCATAAAGGCCTTCATAAAGAGATGCTTTGTGACCTCTATATAACAGCTAGTTGCCATAGGAATTTTATTTGTGTGTTTATTTGAACATACACTTATTCTCCTAGATTCCAGGAGAATAAAGAAAAATAAAATAAAAAGATCACGGTCTGTTTAAATTCCTGAGATAAAAGTAATCTAATTGCTCTTGAGTCATTCCACTGAAACCTGAACTGCGAATTAATCGCCTTGCCATCAGTCAGTGAAATTAATTTCAAGCAGTCATCTGGTTTTCAGAAGGCTTTGTTACAATAAAAGCAAAGCACGAGTACTTAAGGGCCGATGATGCAGACATCAGGTGAAACACATCCTAGGCATCACGGCAAGGCCACGCACAAGATCCAGCTCCGTTAGCACAAGGCTGCCATCGTGGCTGCAGTGCCAGTCCCGGCGTGTTGGCAGGGCTGGCAAGAGACGAGTCGCTGCCGCGGGCCCTGCAGTGCTAGCTCGGGGTCGTGAACTTCTCCCTGACCTCTCTCTAATTCCAGACTTCGTGGTTTTTCAGCGATTTAAAATTCTAGTTTGAATGTGTATATATACATCCGTGTGTATACATATGCATATGTATATATAAACTCCACTGTGCTAAAATTAGGTTCTCTGCAGCTGAAGTGACCAAGGGACAAAAGTAGGTCTCATTTTACTCTCTGCTAGAGGCCAAAAAACCATCATCTTCCTGCTCAGCCTTACTAAAAGCAGCTTACTGTAAACACGACAGGGCAGAGGCACTACTGTCTCAAGATACGGATGCATGGCTCAGCTGTTGGTGTGAACACATTCCTTCTGGTCACTGCAGTGCCCGATGCAGAGCTGGCACTGCTGTCCCTGTGATGCTCTGCAGGTGCTGGGTAAGGTGAGCCAGTGGCACACAGCCCACCACATCCCTGGCCATAGGCAGGGACTTAAGGAACAGTGGGGACAAATCCCTCCCGGGTGGGATGTAGGTCCCTCTGAACTGGATTTCCCTTTGTTTGGGAAATCCAGATCGTCCCTTTCCTCAAGAAGTGTGCTGCACCTACTGGCACAGATGAGAGCCTCTGCTCAGTACTTGCGCTCAGCTCCTAATTGCAAGTTTTTCTAGGGAGTAGCACTGATTTGTCCTCCCTGTTCAGGGTCAACAGGTGCTCGGATGCAGCATTTATGAGCCCTGTTACAGGCACATCGATAGGAACAGACATTAAATGAAGAACCTATATACAGGCAGCTGAACCTGTCCTGTAATCAAGTAAGAAACAAGATTCCCTGGATAACATAGTTGCATGCTACTGGCCTTTGTTTTCACTTTCTTATGAAGTAGCAACTGAAACTACAACAGAGATCTCCCTGCCTTGGCTGACAGTCAAACAGAGCAATAAGGGACAGGAATATCCACAGCCCTAGTCTGGTACAGAATGAGACAAGGCATCTTGTTCCTGGTTCCCTGGAATAATCTAAGATGCTGACAAATAACACATAAAATAGTGAATTCAAAAAGAAAGCTGGAGCAGTTAAAGACAGCTGTATTTTCCTAACCATCTTCCTGCAAGAACAGCCAGGAACCCCACAACATTTACTGTCTGATGCTAGCACAAGATGGCAGAGAGATGCAAAGAAGTTTCCTTGTTGGCACTGCAGAGCTGCCCCTCTGACAACCAGCAGTTTGCCACAGTTTTTAGACTGGCTTTGAGGATTGACCTTTCACCATTCATAAAAACTCAGCATTATAACCATGCAAGTCCTCTGAGCTTCCAAATATTTTTATGCAAGCAGGCCAGGATTTCTTACTTTGGCAACTTAATGTTTGCTCAGGGTTACGATTTAAAATACACTCCGTTTCTTTTATTAGGCTGAGGTCCTCTGGTTACGAGGATGAATCACGCCATCATTCTTCCAAAGACAGGCTGGGCCTACTTTAAGCTCCAAGCACATACCTCTGCATGGCTCAAATGCTACAGATCCACAATTAGCATGCGAGACTTGTTGCCCGAAGATACTGTAGAGACCAGGAGTATTAACAGGTTCAAAGCAGGATTAGACAAATCCATGCGGGATAACGGTCCATCAGAGGACAACCCCTAACCACTATTACCTGAAACCTGCAGAAGATGCCGGTGCTGCACTGCCGCCTGTCCCATGTCGAAGCAGCTCCCTGCAGGTGACTGCTGGACACGGCTGAAAACAAGACGCTGCCCTGGGCACAGTCTCGCAGCTCTTACAGAAAGCAGAAAACAGAACACAGCCACAAAACTATGAACCAGAAAATGACTACTGATAGGGATGAAGGCGGAGAAGCAAAATAAACAACAAAACCTAAAGTAAACCTTTATCAGAGCAGAAAAAAAGCTGACCGTAAAAGCATTCCATCTCTTTCCTACCATTTTTTTTTTCTTATGTTTCCCCTTTCTATTCCCCTTGGTCCTTGCTCCAAGGAGCCTTAGGTCGGACCTAGTTTTTATCCCCCAGCTGGTGATACAGCCTGGAAGGGGTTCACCTTTCAGGATAGCTACCCCAACCTTGTCTACAGCACAGCTCCTGAAGCTGACCCCACCAAATCAGTTACCTCCCCAGCCCACAACCTGTTGCTGCTTCATCTTCTGCCATTCAAATCTCATCCTGTGCTCCCAGCAAATGCTTTGTCTAATAGAAGGAGCCCGTTCCTGGCGGTTTTCTCATGGTACATTAGTTCTTTTAATATGGTTGTTTCTTTACCTGCTACCACAGGCATTTAAAAGTACTTCATCTTGTGAACACGTTTTCTTTAGTAGATGGAAAATGCGCTTTTGAAGTATTTCTGGTTGGAAACATTTTCACAAGATAAAGAATACTTCAAGTGTGATTCTGTACCAACACAACGTTTTCAGTAAAAGCAGACAAACACCAAAGTGCCTCACTGTTTGTTTGTGCCTTCATTACAGGCAACGTTTTCATGGAAAAAAAAGTCCTGCTCAGGTGCTCAAATAAATATGCAAAAAATAAGAGTTACTTCTGGCTAAATCCAGAGTAAGTTATTTAAAGGTACATGCGCTTCCTCCCAGTGCCAAGAAGTCAGAAATATAACTACGCCATGGTGCTAATGGGAGCAATTTGAAGGCTACCAAACCTGGGGAAGCAAACTGACCCACAAATGATCAGGGTCAGAGCTGTAGCAGCTATCCCAGTTCATTAGGCAAAGACAAATCAAAGCTTCCTACTTTTATTAGATTAAAAGTGAAGCATTTACAGCAAATATGCAAACATGCTTTGGACAGAACAAAATATTGAATATCCCCTCTTAATTATTTGTATTACACAATAAATTTATACTTCTATTTGTAAAAACAGAAGTGTCATTTACAATATTTTAGTTAGCTATGACACTAGGAAAATATGCCATTGAATTATGCCTTTTGGAGAAGTCAAAATATTTAATTTGGGAGGGGAGGGAATGGTGTTCAGTTTCTCTTCTCTCTGAAAATGTTTACCAAAAACAATGTAATTCGAGAAACCATTCAGTCAACCCAAGCAGAATTATTTAGGGTAGGGGTCAGTACCAATCAAAATTAATCCAATTGCGCATTCTTTAAAGATAAGACTGTCTCTCTGATACTTTTTTATTCAAATCTCATAATTTCTATTGCTCTTTAAATCATGCAGCTTGAATGCCTGGCTTATATTCTTCTTCAGCTACTCAGGATGCAAAATTAGACATATTCTTTTGAATACATACATCCCTTGAGGGGCTGTGGGTGGATCTCACCACTGGATGCTACAAAATATCCCCAAATCAAGAGCTTTCTGTGTTAAACAATTCAAATCCCAGGAGACTATCCAGCCAATTTACCAAGTATAAATATAGTCCCTCTGCCATTCACGCTGAGCACAGTGAATTCAGCGCAGAATCCCAGAGGAACCAGAAGAAATATTTTAATGTTCAGCAGTAGTCTTTAATTTTGCATTCTAATCATGTCACTGACCACTTTTCTCTCTCCTCTTGAGGCAAGTGCCTTTCCTCAGTAGGCATGTTTTAGGGGCAATACCTCATACACCTTTTTCCTAAACATTCTGACTGACCACAAGGCTGCCTCGCACTGGTGGAACATCGAATAGTGGATTCTTTCCTGACATATAACCGGTGGTGTATGAGCAGCAAAATACCTACAGATAGGTCATGTTCCTAAAGGAAGCAGGACTTTATGCCTACACACGAGGTCATTCTATATTTCCCAGTATAGGGTCTTATTTCCAGTTCCTTATAGCTTTTAGACAAACTGGCCTGAAGTCTTCCATAACGAGGCTCTGCCTCAGGCTGTGTGTTTTTGAGAACTGCTCGTGTTACTAAGAAGGCAATAATCCATACTGCAGCTCAATTAGTAGTCAAAATGGCTGATGAAACCTGTAATGGTGTAATTACTGAAAATAAAAGTTTCTTGAGCTATCACAACAGACCTCTCAGATCACGATAGGGAACAGTCACGACAAAGAAACCTCCACTCCACTGGCTGTAAGTTCGGCCTGAATAAAACATACAGAGGAAGGAAGAAATATTAGAATCAAATGCTCATATAAAAGCACTTTGAAGATTATTGATGTTGCAGCAAAGCTTAACGGGGGAGGCAGGCATGGCGATGCCTCAGACAGATGGGAGATGGAGGCCCAGCGCAGTGGCATGGCTCCTCTCAGCCCAGCAGAAGGCAGCAGCACGAGCCTCCGAGGGCATGCTGAGGTGCAGAAATATAAATACAGGTGCCCAGAAAGACACGATGCTAAAAGCCTGAGAACGCAGGCAGGGTTGTTTTGCACTTGGAAACAAGTTGCACAATGCCTCGCGAGAGCTGATTGCTGCCTCCTGGGGAGCAAAAGAAAATTTCTCACTCGGAATAGCAATGATTATTATCGCTGGGTGTGCAACTTTCCTAAAGTGAACAAATAAATACATCTGAGAATCAAAAGGTGTTCTAGTGAGTGGCATTTTTTGCAGGGAAAGAATACCAAAACCTGATGGAGAGGTGGTATGAATAGCATCACCATAAAGGAGGAACTCGGCGAGGAAGGGTTCAGCCAGTGACCCTACAGCCGCCTGGTGTCCTGGAGGGCTGGGACCCGTAAGCAAACCCCGCAGCAAACCCCAGTGGACAGGCTGTACGGGGCTCCCACCGGCGACAAGGGAGCGACCCAGCGCGGAGCCGAGGTGAGCTGAGCCGTAAATTAATTTAGCAAAGTAAGCAGACACACAGGCGGGTCTGTGCTGGGCTGGCACGGGCAGCTATTTCCGAGCAGACGGTTACTTCCTCCTCCTGCCTGAAATGAGCCTCATCCCACTCAAAGTTTCCAAGCCTTTCATTAGTGGTTGTGTTAGTGTATAATAGCTATAATGAGAAGGCCATAAAAATCCAAAGTTAGCTGAGGGTCCTTAACCATTTTAAATATGGCTCTCTTTCCAGATTTTATTTAAACTTTAATGACTACCACATAGGATCAAGCAACAAGAAGCAACATTTGTATTACAGCTGTATTATTTAATTCCCATTAGCTAAAAATGCCAGGCTACTGGCCAGTAGCTCAGGAAAATAAGTGGTGACAGGTGAAAGAAAAATACCCTTCCTGTACTTCCTCAAGCCACTCCAAAGCCTGAGGCTCTGCAATGTCATTTACACCTAATGAAACCTAGTGTCAGGCAACACTATTTAACCAAATGCTATCCATTTCAGGGAAAAAAAAAAAAAAAAAGGAAAAAAAAGGACTTTCCTGCTTTTAAAGACATGGTGTTCTTTCTAGCCATAATTTCTACTGTCTAATTAAACCATGATAAAACATCCCTTTAGATTTGCTATTAACTTAGTTCTGCTTTTGATGGTGCACTTAATACCACCTTATATATTGGTGAATCTCGGTACTTGAAAGCTCTAATTTACTCTCTAGTTTGATAAGAGAAACGGTTTTATTGGATAGTTTAAAATGTTTGGAATAATAATCACTACCCAAAGTTGATTATCCCTTTCAATTCTGAATCAAGCACAAAAGAAGCAGCACGTTACCAATGTGCTTCATTACCAAATGGAGTATTTCAAAGGGCCTTTCATCCCTAATGGCCATACTATCATTTTTCAGTTTATTTTGAACAGTTTTTAGTAACACATTTAAGCACAGCAAATATAGAATAAAAACAGAGACTCGGTGCTTTCCACCACATACAGAGCTTTTGTACAGGTTTCAAGACAATGCCAGAAAGTAAACTTAGCAGAGTGCAAATTCACATCAATCTGCCTGGCTTTTGCAAAAATAAATTTTCTTTCAATATCAATTAAAGTTAACGAAGTGAGATTTCAATCACGTTACTTAAATAAAAGGTCACAAGAAGCAGTTAAGAGGCGATAAATCACATGCACAACTATCACTTTCTTACTATGTGTTTGAAGAAAGGAAAGCAGTATATGAATTTTAAAAGATGACATGATCAATTTTCATCAAACTCCTTTACCTGTAGTAATTTTCTTATTAGCTCATTAACTAAGCATGTCAGGTGTTTTACAAAATAAATAAGTAAATAAAAGTCAAACCCATTTAGGATTTGCAATCCAGATATCTGCTGCTTTGCAGTCCAGACCTGCGTGCCAAAACCAGTTGTATTGATTACAGGGGATTAAAATAATTTCTTAACATAGCAGCAGTAGAATCTGGCCCTGAGCAAAACTGCACTAAAAACTCAGAACATAAATTAGGAAAAGCAGTCAATGAAATGAATATTCATGCTCTGTAACAGAATCAAAGAAACACTGGGTGGAAGAGACCTCTGGAGGTCTCAGGTCCAATTCCCCACTCAAAGCCCAGCTATCGCCCAGCACTACGTTAGGTCAGCCATGGCTTTGTCTCACCGTTGAGAAACAAGAGAGAAGTAAGTCTCCTAACATCCAACCAGAACCTCCCAATTCACGTCATTTTTAACTGCTGACCTTTTGCTACGTTTTCTACCCTGCTGAGGAGATTTTGGCCACTTCTTGCAGGTCACATACTCCACGCCCTGGTCCATCATGGTAGTCCTTTACAGTTCCTCCACTCCACATCACTCCTGAACGGGGACGGGAAGGCGGGACGGGGAGACGACTGAGCTCACTACCCCGGGTGCAGCCCCACCAGCTCACAGAGAGAGGTAATGTTTGCTTCAGTCTGAACACAAACAGAACATGGTTGTATCTTTTGGGAATAAGACAAGTAACTGCCCTTTATGCAGCTCTTCACAGAACGTGCTTTGGAGGAGTCTTTCCACCCTGTGAACTGGCAGCTAGTAAGAGCAGATTTATATCATTCATGCGGGCAAGCTCAGATCCAAATACCAATTGGCATTTTTTGTTCTCTCACTATAGTTTGCTTGTCAAGTTCAATAAATGCAAGCAAATATGTTTTTTTAATGACTTTAACTTATGATACTGCATAGGGTGGGAAGCACGGTACACATTTACAGATCCTTATCTCACCAACTGCACTTGGAGCAAACTGAAGAATGTTAAAAAATTAGTAACTTTTCCTGTAGGGTTGGAGAAAAGTGGAGATGATGTTGTATGCACTTTTGGAGTGCAGTCATGCATGGCTAACTAGTGTAGTCAGCTACCAGGATCAGACACATACATCTAAAAGGCTTCACACGGTCATGCGTTTGTAAGTTTTCTCATGTGCAAAAAAAAAAATTTTAAAAAACAAGAATACGTGATTAGGGCACTGAATTTATAGAACTGACTGAGTCTCCCTTACACTAGAAATTCCTAAGGAGTATTTAGGATCCCTAAATATTTGCAAAGGACAATGAGGTCTTTCAAAGAGGGATGCTTTGGAATTTAAAATAAACATCCTATGACTGTATATTTAGAGAGTATCTGTAGAATGACAGCATTCTTGTGGTTAAAGCAGCAACTGGGGATTTGGGACTTGTGTTTGATTCTTGGACTGGCCACAAATTTCCTCTGAGAGCCTGGATGTTAGTTTTCCCGTAGCTCTGCTCACCAACCACAAGTACAGATAATCATGTTCCCTTTCACTTCCCTTTGCATTTGAAATCAAAAGCAATTAACAGACAACTTTTTCACAGTATGGGTTAAAAAAAAAAAAAAAAAAAGCCTGTCAACCAGAGCAAGGACATTCAGGCAATGGTTTTCCACAGGTTATGTGGGCTTCCCTTGCCTTGCACTGCCTCCACCAAGCTTCTCCCTTCCTACAGCTCACCAGGGTCAGGGAGAGTAGTTCCTGGGAAAATGCTGGTACAGCACCCAGTACAATAACGGGTGGAGAGAGAGGCCTTTTCTGAGCCTTTTTTAGGTCTAGAAAGAGGCTGACAATTATTACGAGCTAGCAGGAGTGGACATAAAGCTGTTCCAAATGTAGGAGGAGTAGGTGGCTACACAGCTACGCACCCTGACCACACGCAGTGGGAACACGTGCCACACCAAGAACTGGCAACGGGAGAGGAAGAAGGGGCTAAAACCTTGTTTGTCTTCCAGTAAGTCTGTTCTAGAATAAGCCTGGTCCTTCAGCTGGACCTACCTGACTACAACACCTTGCTGGTTTAAATAACTGCTGCTGTGGTGGATTCAGTCAACTACGACTTATGGACAACAGTGCCAAGTGTACAAGAACTCCTCACCCAGACTTCATGCCATGCCTGCTTTCCTTCTTCTCTTTTCCCCTTTTGTCCCTCTCAGTTCAGTTCCTTTCTCTTTCCTTCCATTTCTCTCTCCTTACCTCCAAAATCAAACTCTCTGCCTCTGCAAGAAACGGGCTTCCCATGACAGCCATGGGGCATTGCTTGCTTTGCTTACAGATCTTATTTCTCTTGCTTCTATCTTCTCTTCCAGACTGGAACTTCACTGGCTCACAGCCTTCATGTAAAGCCTTACAAATAGGGTATGTCACAGCTGGCTGAGACTTTGCAAAAACTTGATGCAACATAGTAGACCTTAGACAATTATCCAGATAGCTGTTCCCTCACACCACCGATTTAGCCCTGAACTCACTTTGGAAGCAGATTACTAGCGAATGAACCAACAAAACCAGCATTACTTTAGCATAAATTTGCCTTCTTTATTCCCCTTGCCCATGGAGTTGCACAGCGACAGTCCCATAATTCTGAACACTTCCTGTAGGGAATAATGATGAATCCTTCCCCAAATGTGTAATTTGCGTTGTTAAATCCAATGTGTTCCCTTGGATTATAACAGTGCTGGACATAATTTTTGTATGGTTTCCAAATAATAATAATAAAAACCTAAAACATCAAGAACACATTTAGGGTTTGTATTCTCTGTTAACAAATAAGAGTTTCGAATTTCCTGGCATAATGATATATTAAAAGGAAACAAGTGGAAAATGTATCCAAGTAAGGAAAAAAAAAAGCCATTGGCTGCTATATTACAAGAAATCATACTTTGGCTTGAAATAAACACACACAACACTTGTAAATGTCAATGAAAACTATCAATGTGAATCTCAAGCTTCATAATAGTCCACAAGGATATTTAAAACCTTCAAATTCTATCCTGAGGCCTTTACCCTGTTCCTCTTTTTTCTTTTTTTTTCTTTTTTAAAGTGAGAATCTGATTCATCAACATTAGGCAAAATGGCAGCAATTTCAGGTAACTAATCCATAAATGTTTAAGTGCATTTTACAAATAACAGTATGAAAAGTTAGAAGTCAAATACCTCAAGTTTTCCTTGAATGGCATTTGTTTCATATCCAACAAGAGGAATCAAGAAAGGATGAAAAAAGTACTTTTGAAATAATTCATCTATGCATAACACAAACAAATTATTAGGAAAAACTGTCTAATTCTGCTTTCCAAGCTTCAATAAGAACGTGGAAGCCCTCCAAAATGTACATAAATAATAAGGTATATGCTTAATACTATCAATAGCAGATAACAAGTTCTGGATTTCAAAGGCTCGGAGACTGTCCACATAATCCCCAGGTTTGGGAAGCCGATGACCTCAGGAACAGTCGGCTGCTTAACCTTGCCCTGTGCCTCAGTGCCCCCTCTAGCAATGCAGAAATTCAGATCATTTCACTAGACTCAAATTCTTATAATTGGCAGTATGCTTGTGTTTTGTTATTATCTAGTCAGTCCAGATTCCTCCAGATTCCTCCAATTCCTCCAGAAAGCCCACTTTTTCCAAACACTCAAAGTCAGGCTGGAGCTATTCACTCCCACCCAGCCCTCGGCAGATTTCACTTGGCTTCAGAGAGCCCCTGCAAGAAAAGCAGCGCTCTAAACTAAATCGATTCCCAGTGAAACTTCAATTGCGTGTATCTTTTAGAACAACAACTTGGCTGTCTGTGAAGAGGATGAGATTTTTGCACTAGTTTTAGTGGAAGTGGGATAACATTAACATTTATACATCCACACCAGTGTTTATTTGTGTGAGCAGTTTCATCAAATCCATCATGGGATTATGGAGATGGTTACAATTAAGCAACGTGGTATGTAAGTGTTTACAGTATTAGACCCAGAGATTTGAAGCATATAAAAAGCAAGTCCTGTCTCGAGCCAATATGTGAAAAACAAAACGCCAACGGCAGGCATGATACCAGCAGTTTGACCCTGCATTTTTTTTGCAAACACAAGGACTGCGGGCACACGATCCAAATTTGAGGGGCAAAAATTACAGATCAAAGCAGAAGAATTCGGGAGTCGCAGGAGAACGACGATGAATTTTTTTGCAGCAGCTGAAAATCCTCGCATGTTTCAGGTTCATGGTGCACATCTCTGAAAACAAAAACTCAATAGTTTCCCACTGCTCTCCACGCAGGCAGTGCCTGATGTTTGCTTCACTGCTCACTGAGTCTGAGAATGACAGGAAGGATGTTGACATTGTATGCCACATGTACAGAAGCAGATCATCTCCCTCTGAAAGGTGCTTTATTTTATGTGAGAAAAGACAAAACTCCAAGCTCCACATCAAATAAATCATACAATAAGAACATTATTTTTAAAGGGAGCAAGTATTTTGCATATTAATATTAAATGACATCTGAGTAGCAAATATAGAAATTATAATATTCAGTATCTCACAGAGCTGACACAGAGTGGAGGAGTTCTGGTAACCAAGCTGTCTCAAATCTACAGCTGCCAAAAAAAAAAAAAATGCTTCATCAAAATTTAATATTCATGCAATAGGGCCTCTTTCATTGTTAGGAAAGCCGATTAGGGCCAATCGTAAAATCCTGGGTGCTTCCTTCACCCCCTTCCCCCATCAGAAAGGGGGAAAAAAATCGACCCAATGCAAAAAAAAAAAAAAAAAGAAAACAAAACAGGCAAACGTTTTCCTGGCATCATTTCAGGGAAGCTGCCCTTTTGCTTTTGGTAAAGGCTGAGGGCCTTGCCAGTGGGCACGCAGACCCTTCGGAGGAAATTGGAGGGACATTAGTAATTCAAATAAGGGGCAAAAAGAGGCAGAACAAAATTAAAACATGCACAATTATTATCTAGCAAACCTACAATAGCATATAATCTAGTAGGAAAGGGGAAAGAGAGGGCTGGCAATTTTTTTGTAGAGATGAGGACAAAGTTTTTTTTTTTAAGAAGTCACACAGCTAAAATAACTATATTGTTAGACAGTGACTCATGGAAACAAAGCCGACAATGCTATCTAGGATCGTTATACTGGTGCCTTTTAATCATAATGTTGGTACAGTTTTCCCTCACTCTGACCTAGTTTAACTAGTTTAGAAAGCTTAATAGGCATGGCTCCTTACAGTAGTGCTAGGAAGACTTAAATATATACAACAACTCCTTTTGTGAATGAGAATTACCGATTCATGGCCCGTTACACTTCATGAATCTGGAGGAACAACAGCAAAGTTAACTTGCTGAGGTTTCACACAACGGAGCCTCGGCACTTCCAAAACATTCACGTTGGCAATCTGAGACCCCATCTCCTGGCCAGCACGTCCTAAAAGAGACACCGGGATCATGATTATCCCAATAACAAAAGGCCACACTCTACCTGGACACAGAATACAGGTAGAAATGCCTCCCTGAAAAACTGCTGCGTTGATCTGAAAATGTTGTGCGTTCTCCCAAAAGAAATTAATGAGAACAATCCTTTTGCAAAAGTTTTTCCTATAAAAAGTTTCTGTTTTATCTGACAGGCTGGAAATCAATTTTCAGTCTTGGGGTTTTCAATGAAAACAAAAAATTTGCCAGTAACCGCCATTTCCAGCAGAAACATCTTTTTGGCAAGAAACGCTATCTTCATTCATTTCCTTATTGAAAAACATCAATCTGTTCCAGTGATCGATGTCAGCTCTAGGACACGGCTCTATTTTCCACAGGATACCCGATGTGTTTGCTTTCCGTGTTAACCAGACCAATGCCTGCTGTCACCTGCAAGTTTACCCTCTACCAAAACCCAGACCCCACTTTTCTGACCCCCCACGTCCGCAGTGCCATGTGCCACCCACAGCAAGCAGCTCTCCAACTCATGCTCAGTGTAACCGAGTGGCTCGGTGCATTCCTGCGGGCTGTACTGCTCAGCGCTCTTTATTTGCGGGGTGAATTTTTCTCCAGCTGGGAGCCCAGGCGAAGCTCTCTGAATCATTAAGGGGCTTTGCTCACGTGCAGCCGTAACAGCCCCACCAGGGAGATCCTGCCCTTCCTGTGCTTCGCGGGCTGGGTCTGCTCTGCAATCCCACGGAGACCAGCATAAAGGACAGTGATGGAAATGAACTATAAAAGGAACTCATGAGGTCACGGCAGTGCATATACTCACGCTCCCCGAGACTCGGCGTTGGAGCAGGGAGCTGCGAGCACCACTCCGGTGATTAGGCTGGGAGAGGCAGTGCCTCACATCTGTATTCTGACTTTACTGAGAAAAACACAGCTACCTTTCCAGAACGATTGGCCAACAAACCTATTTCACTAGATTGCATGCAATCAGGATGATCTTTTTTTCCTCCAAACCCTAACTGTGGCCCTGGAGAGGTATTCTGAATTACACAGGGAAAGCAGACTCTTTGATTTCTCCGTGGCACTCGGTCCCTGGCTATTACATGGAAAAATATCCCAGGTGGGATTTCCAGGAGAATTGGCTTAATTCCTCTCCTGCTAAAAACTCTGGTCAAAACACCCAAGAAGCTGCAGTTAGAAGAAAAGAGAACAGCACTAAAGATTATAAAAACCCCTAATATCGACACACATGTGCATGAACTGATCTTACTAGAGAAAACAGCTCTTCTGAATATTAGATATTCTGTTTTTCTCCAGCTGAATAGAAGTTAAACCACAGCAAAAAAAAAAATCCTTGTGAAGAGGGTTTTCTCAAGGCAAATTAAGGGAAAGGATTTTTAGGTAGCATATTGGGAAAGAAAAAAAGCAGAAAACAGAAACACAAAGTAGACCACCAGCAGGCAGCTTGGAAGAGGGAAAGTTTACTTAGTAGACCCAAACTTCGCAACTTTCAGTTTGTTAACATGAGTATCCTCTAATTTTATCTGCAGCTACCACCTTCCCCGAGTTGCAATTGCCAAAAAAGGTCAAAATATCTTAACGTTACATTCCACCGAGTCACTAAATGGAACAGAAGTCGTATTACTGTAATTCATAATTCAGAACTCAAATTTCATAAGACAACATCAGAAATGACATTTTAACCACACTAATTCCTTCACAGTTAACATGAGTGGGTGTTGGTGCGATCCAAGCTGAAAAAAGCCATCTAATTTCAGCAAGTATACCACAAGCCAACTTGGCACCCCTCCACGCGGATCAGACAAATGTCTGCTCTGTTGAAGCTGAAGGCACAGTGATAATTATCATAGCTGATACTGCATCAGTGGTAATGACAGTGTGGTTTGTAAATACGAACCAAACTCGGATTCTCTCGTTCACAAACAGGGGTTTGGCATTACTGTGGGAACCCAACGTAAACCTTATGGATCTGAATGCGGCTCTTGATCAAAACTGGGGCACACTTCTCTGCAGTTGCAAAGTCATGCCCGAGCAGCAGCGCATGCTTCATTCTCACACTCGTTGCAGGGCTGTTGGTAGGAGCAGGACAATCACGACACGACAGACACCTGGTGACTGCATCTGCTAGCCGGAAGGAGGACCAGCACCACCCCTGAATGCACGGATGCTGTGACCATCTTCAATGTAACTAACTACCTGGGTACCTCACCTGGGAGGAGGCAGGTGCTGGGGCCTGAGCTGCCCATCACACAGCAGCAGTTTCCCAGAGGTTTCTGGCTCTGCCCACCACAAAGCACTGGTTGCATGCAGGAAGGAGCTGGCTCCGAAGGGCTTGCAAGGTGACCGAGCAGCCCCCCGAAGCAATGGGAGCAGCATGTGTCCCCACCAAGAAGCAGCAGATAAAAAATAGCTCAAAATTCCTCATGCATGGGACCTTGGCATGTAAGAGGGTTTTCCCCCAGACCCAGCTGAGATTTACTTACACACTGTACACACTGTGCCCTGCTTTAATTGCACAAGGAGAATGCTACCGTATCAATTAACATTTATACAGCACTCGGAGATTCTTCCTGAAAGGCCAGCCCGGACTTTAAGGCAACAATTATTACAAAATTTCCTTTCAGTCACTAAACAATATCCAGTCATTAGGACAGATTCTCTCTACAAGGATGTTGGCACGAACAAAAACGTTTTGAACACCAAGTTCTCCACTGGAATAAATAAGATCAATGGAACACTTTCAATTACTTCAAATAATGTAACGAGGAAATACAAGAGCATGTTTAATTTTTCCCCTCCCTGTTTCATGCTATCTCCCTAAAATGTTAACAAGCACTTAGCGCCACATGTTTCTACTTTCCCTCCAACTCTCAAGGTGGCCATCAGACCGTCCTCCCCCAGTACAGGAGCCCTGAGCTCTCACTAGATGGCTTTGCAGGGGCAGAGAAGTGTCACCAAACAAACACCACTATCTCCCACCAGCAAGGGACTGCCCGTGTAACAAATGGCTTGCTCGAGCCTAGCTTTGGCCTTCCCTGCTGCATCCTCCCTCGCTTACTTTTCTGTTAGAGAATGCCAGCAAGGAGGAAACCAGCTCCTCCTTATGAGTATTTTATTGATCTTTGCAAGCACAGGGCCGTAATGGAACCGCCTGATGTCTGCCAGCATCCATGCTAAGAAAAATAACAAAATGTTATTCTGCTATTTGGAAGAAACAGGAAAAACAATTGACCTGTGTATCTGGGGGTAGCGGTGGATACCTGCGTATGAAAACTTGCGTTTTTAACTAACAGATGAATTTTGCATTTCTATCAGATTGCACGAAGCTAATGATCTTTTTTCTTTTACTAAAGTTATGGGTCCGGGTCTCAGAGAAGTATTACAGCCCGAACTCACGAGTTTCCTCCTCTTTGATGACAGTTTCACTGCTTTAGATTGTCAGTTGTCTGGGAAGTCAGCTTTTTGGAGACAAAGCGGAAGCGA
Source organism: Cygnus olor (assembly GCF_009769625.2). NCBI lineage: Eukaryota > Metazoa > Chordata > Aves > Anseriformes > Anatidae > Cygnus > Cygnus olor. The sequence goes on along the minus strand of NC_049180.1, from coordinate 15,370,285 downwards.
GAGGAATGTGCTGCTGGAAGACAAACACCGAAGTGGATGGGATGGCACGCACTGCTGTCACTCCTGATGGAGCTGAGCTCTGTTTCTCCGGACAAAACCATCTGGCATGTAAAAAGCGCAGTTTATGGCCACATCATTTCTGGTAATAAAAACGAGGAGAGGTCCTGCTATACGCCCCACCTTGTACAGACTGCCAGCACCCACAGGGTCCATGCAGGCTCCACAAGCACCAAACTGCTGCTAACCACAGCCCTCATCCCCTCTCCAGTTCTTCTCTGGAGCGGGCTACGCTGAGGCCTGCATCATGCGAAGACCAGCTTTATTCTCAAGGTCCGTCAGCCCACCCAGCTCTGTGCAGCGTAGCCTGACTGCTCTGGGTGATGCAGGTCCCCTGATCAGCATGGGGGCAGAATCCAAAGCTGCCTCTCCCCTTCTCTACTCACACAAGGATAGGTAAGCCAGTGGATGTATTTTTAGCAACGCCACTTGCTCCCTTACAACCATTGCTCCCCCTTGAAATGCAGTCTTGCTCTTATTAGGAAAGAGAAAGCCTCTAACTGAAGTTGCTGTATCTGGAATGAAAACACATGTATCATATGGCAGCCTCATTTTCCTTCATTCACATCACACTGCAGAGCCTACCTTTTCCTCCTCCTCCTCCTCCATCTAATGTAAAAGACTTGTTGTTTGTGTATAGCATGCACATTAGCACAGATAAACTGCTCACCAAGTGTAATGATTAATGATTGAATAGTGCAGTTGTTGCAAAAATAAGTCATGCAGTGAAGAGAGATCTGAAGATTATATCTAACACCAGGGGATGGCTTATTAATCTTACTTCTTGAAGAATTCGTGAGTAAATCATTCTCCTTTATTAATGATATTTCACTTTGCTCCGTGAGACATCTTTTATACATCCAGAAGGGCAATTATCTGTTTAGACCAGGAAACAATATTAGTTACAGACGGTGCTTGAATGTTTGATCTAAGTCACTTAAATATAAGAGGAAAAAAAGAATGAAGCACACTCCAAAGACCTACCCCAAACAGAACTGCGTTTACAGGAGGGCTTTTTTGGATTCCCCTCTATCTGGAAATGACAAATTACGTGTGTTTTCAAGTATCAATTAATACCCAAACGATGATATAACAACTCCAGGAAAATTACATTACCTTTATGTCTTCTGGGTCTGAAGGAATTCTGTTATATGTGAGGTGGTTAAACATGTCTGAAATGGTTTATTAATATAAAAGTCTTTCAAAGGGAGATCTTAAATTCTTGATCACAATGAGATACCGAAGATGGAGAAAGGAGAGTCTATAATTTAAAAAAAAATCTTTTCTAAGTTCACAACTCTTTTTTTCTGTCTATCATCTGCTATCCACCAAAAGATTGGATGATTTAAGGAGGGAACCAGACACCTGCTTAACAGTATTATGGCAAGAAGTATAACAAAAATTTACATAGATCTAAATGGAAATCCATAAATCATCCCCAAAAGAGTTTCATTAACTAGCTTTAAAGACCTTGAATATGGAAATTATGAACTTGAATTATTACAGAAATTGCATTAGATAATATTGGTTCATCACAGAAGTAATTTGCAGATTCACAATACTTTGAAAAATAAGTATTTTACCATAGATTTCAAAATACTACTAAGCTAAGTCATAGTTATCCCTTAGACGAATAAATCGGGGAAAGTGCAGCAGTTACTGGACAAGTCAGTCATTAATGAAAGGCAGCAGGACCCAGTGAATAGGACATGGAGGGACCCAGGACAGAGGCGATATTTCTACCTTATTTTTCAAGCGCAGATTAAGGTGAAAGTTAATTATCTTCTACAGGGACACATTTGCATGTGTGGGCATTTCACAGAGCTACTGCAGTCGCTGGGAGCTGGTCTCTGACATGCAGACACCTGGCTCGCCAGGCGTTTGTGAGATTTGTGCTCTCACCGAACCCCTCCATGTGCCACTGGTGCACAGGGATGGACTGAGTTAGAGCGGCTTAATTGGGTGGCATAGGTGTGCTGCTGCCACCAGAGACCCCCTTTCAGCTCCCCGACGCTAAATGGCATTTACAGGAAAGGAATCAGAGTTCTGCCTTGTAGAGAAACCACAGGTGAACACGTACTGTGGGATCTATTTGATTCTTGGAAACGTGAAACCACTGCCAGAGTGTGCTCAGTATCTGATCATTAATAGCTTCTTAATATATATATATATATATATATTTAAATTAAATATATTCATTTATCACAACTGTTAATTCTGGTAGAGGACAATTAGAACAATAAAGATCCTATGTTAAGAGGAGGAAAAAAGCATTCAGGAATAAAATGGTACCATTTACAGAATGAACCAGCTCTGGTAATATGACAGTTTTCTGATAGTAACAGGCTGCCTGACAGTGCATCCATTTTTATGATTAAAAATGCTTTTGCCTGGAATCTGAAGTTGTTTTAAGATTTTAGTTCTAAGAGGCTCGTTGAAAAAGAAGAGAAACCATAAAATAAACAAAACTGAGCCAAAAAAATGGCTCAGATTTTCAGTTGTGTATGCTGTAGAGATTTCAAATTTCCATTTCGTTGGTAGTTTTTTTTACTATTTGAAAAATTCTTATGTAGCAGAGATTAATTTTGGGGGTTACCCTTGATGTAGCAAAAATTTGGGGTTTTTCAACTGCCCAAAACAGTGAGCGTCCAGTCATATTTCAAAGCTGAAAAAATGCAAGTCAAAATATGAGTGCATTTTGCATCGGAGCCTTGGTCTGACAACAGCATATTTTCAGCAACCAGCTTCAGGCCATGTGCACGTTAGTTGTGTTTAGAATACATTTCAAAGTCACACAAAACCCCTTTTTTCCCCACAGCCTCACATCACAGCACCAGGCTCAGGATCTACCCATTACCCGGGAAAGCAAAGATCCGAACCCATACTTCTAAAACACAAAAATCTCTGCAGGATTTATAACATTGCTCTGGATATTTACTGCCAGTAGGTTTAAAGAATAAAGGTAAAAAGTGGAGCAGTGAATTTGAAAATAGCATTGTATATTTTGTTTGGAACTATCTCCAGTCTCACGGAAGCCTCAGTGACTAGAAAGCAGGGTCTCAAAGTGATTTGAAAAAGAGAATAAATGTTATTAATATTGATTCTTCTCTTCTCTGAGAATTCCCTGCAGTCCTGCTCGGGGAACCAAGGTAGTGAACAGCAGCAAAAATGCAGCTTTTCCGGCTGGTGCCTGGATAATTTTCTGAGAAGCAAGCAAATACGTGATCCCTTTAGGGACGAGCATACACCCCATGTGCTGCGTGAACCCAGGTCTCATCCTGCTAATCTGGAACATTAGGAGATCTGTTCAGATTCGCAAGCCTGACCTGCTTCCAAGAAGAGCATTATTCAAATAAGTTACACCAAGATAATCAGCAGTTAGAAATGAACATCAGTAGATAGTGACTCTATCAGCATTTTTCTCTTGAATTTTTTTTTTCTTTAAGTAATTAAAAAGTGTCTCTGGAAGAGCAGTATGTACAGTATGTCATAAAGTCTCTCTGAACTACCTATATTTACCCCTGAAAGTGAATTCTTTATAAGACCTAGGATATCAAAGAAACGAGGGATCAAAGTAGTTTTAATAAGCAAGCCAGTGTTTGTAGAACCTGCACTTTCATGTATCATGTTTTGTTCGAGTTCTTAATTTTGGTTCCTCACCACAGAAGGCACTTAAGATAACTATCTATAACCATATTGTCATGTTGAATCCTTTGATTATTTAACATGTACACCTTAGTGAAACAAAAATGCCTTTTTTCCCCATAATATTGGGACTTCATTGTATTTTCTCACATGAAACATAGATTTGATTTGTTTGATAGTTAGAACATATAGTAGCATCCTTTTCCTTTAGTATTTCTACTTATATATTGATAGTTTAACACAGTACAATTGTATCTACTCCCATATGCTGATGCAATCGCCAACACCTGGATCTTCCCCCCCCCCCCCTTTCTTTTTATATAATTTCAAAATAAACACATAACAGAAGGTGGTAAAATCTACAGAAAAATACAGTTAACTGGGCCTTGAAACAGAAACCAGAGGTTCCCCAGTGAACACCAGCATGCTCTTTAACATAGTAAAATCAATCTGCTCACCCTCCTCTTTTTTGAAATCAGAGCTCTGCTATGTTTACAAATTGTTTTGTGGTGAAAAAAAATCTTTAAAAAAACCTAAATGAAATTCCCATATATATTTGATCTATAGTCATAATAAAATTGTCAGTGAAGAATGAGAATTATTGCACCCTGGGTTAAAAGCACCGATTGAAAGACGAAGGAATATAAGACCAGACTGTACACAAAAAGCAATAATGACAAATGGATCTGGTAGCTATTTCAACTACACATCTGGATATAAAACTTTTTATTTTGCTCTGAAAATTACTGTACTGTCAGTTTGGAATCTGAACGAACGATGAGGTAGAAATCTTAACAGAAGCATACTGAAATATAAGCAAAGGAGACGGGTCTCTCTCTATTTTTTTAACGTGGTCAGGAAGTAGAAGATTGCTATGCTATCTCACTACGTCTCGAGACTTCGTAGCCAGAAATATCTGAAATGCACATGGTACTGCTTTTGTGGTTCACTTTGAAAAATCAAGAGTACAAAGCCCTACACAGGAAAATCGAGTTTTTACAGCACATTGAAGGACAACTGTAGCATATCACATCCCAAATGAAACAGAAAAGGCAGAACCTAAATTGCTGTATTCGTAGTTTGTGTCTACTTCTGTTTACGTTAAGTAAGTTAGAAGCAAAGTATTACTGGGTGGTGAAATAGTCTATTTGACCAAGAAAACCTCCAAATGCATGTACGTTCATGAGCTGAAACTTTTTCATATTATGTTATATCTTTCTCAGCAAATTTCATAGAGTAAACCACATTTTATAAGACATTATATATACAGACACTTTGCCTCTCGTTTGGGACTCGTATCGCTGCCATGTGGCAACCATAGCAATCACTTACTGAAAAAAGCAGCGCTGCTTGCTGTAGTTTCAGATGTGTATATGTGATTTTGCAGAATGAAACAAGGAAAAACACTATCACATGTTTAGCTGTATCTACCTGAAGAATTCTGCCAAGTCTTGTAAGACTTCCAGCATGATCCACAAACACAAATACAGGAGACTGCTCTATATAAGAAGGACGTATACAAGACTAATTCCAACCCTGATGGGAAGTACAAACATGCGTACAAATAGATGATAATTTAAAGGATCCCTTCCAGCAGTCTCACAAATAAGCTAAGGAGGGTACCTCCGTAGCTTTCGCCAGCATGCACCCAGTGATCTCATTCTGCTAAGAGCTCTGGAATGGCTTTCTCGATATTTCAGACACAACTGACTTTCTTAGGCCTTTTTTGAAAAAGAGACCCTCCTCCCCAGCACACGACATGCAAGGCAGTACTAATGGTCAGATATCTCAAGGAACCACAGTTAAAAGAAATAAAAACGATGCCTGGAGTCAGAGAAAACTACCGTGCCATCTCACACTTGGCTTGTAACAGCAGCAGTGCCTACAGTCCTGCAAGTCTCTCATCACGCCTACACCCCACCTGACTCAGATCCCAAACTCTGGATCTTCAAATACATGAGATGATGGAGCCCAGTGGAGCTTTACTGGCGACATGCAGTGCTGGCCCTCACTGGAGTGACACGAGGACAGCATGGCACGAGGACAGCCCCATCCTGCCCTGCCATAAGCCATGCCACAGGAGCGCAGTGCAGCCAAGCCTCCAGCCATGGCTCTCTCTTGTTCTGGGGTGTGATGTGGGACTGAGGGTGATGGACTGGAGAGGGGAACTGAGCAAAACTCCTCCCGTGGCTTCCAAGCGCGTAAAACTTGAGGGGAAAGTTCTGAACCAAGATTTTAATGCCCCAAGCAGCCGGGCAGGAGAGTTCCCTGGGTTTCTTATCTTCTAGACCAGACCTAAATCAGGCTGTCATGTAATCAATGGGCTATGATAGGCTGATTATCATGTAGGATAAGTGATATCTATTAGAAAAAATTGATCCTGACATAACTCAGAAAAGGCAGCAGCTTAAAGCTAGGGGCCATAGGCCCCGGACCAGCCTTTGTACATATTTAATGGCTGTCATTTTCCTGGAGGTACCTGAAAACAGCAAAACTCTCAGGGTAAATCTATATTGATTGAATAATCCTTGTCATCTGTTAGGACTAACAAAGCTGTCACAGTACAGCCACGAGCAAACGGATTTTATTTGATAACTTTCTTTGGGTTCTGCCACAGAAGCCTGAGCGCTGGAGTTTCAAGGGAGCCCCTCTGCGCCTGGCCTGCTCTCACGCAGGTGATTCCCCAGCAGAGGCCCCTGTTTTCGGTGGCTGATTAACTGCCATGTACTTAATTAAACCCGCAGCATCAGAATTACAGTTTATGAAGGAATCAGAAGCCGGCTGCAAGTGAAGCCCCGATTCTGCAGGGCTTGTGCTATATTAGGAGCCAAGCCTGAGTGATTATGGCTGGGAGCTTGATAAAGATTGCAGGGGTGGGTGTGCTGGAGGCTGTCCCTGGTGACAGCATCTCCCTTTATGAATACAGAAAAATTCATCAAACAGAAATCATTAAGTGGAGCAGATGGGGTTTTCTGTGTGGCTGCGGCACGAAGCCTGGAGATGATGAGCGCTGCACGAGGCGGGTCAGCAGATCAAAACGACAGCCCTGCAAGGCAGACAGTGCGAGGCCGCGCTAGTGTCCCCCCCGCACATGTGCCCATCAGAAACGGTGCTGCTGCTGCCATGCTGTCTTTGCCTAGGGAACCCCCCCAAAACGCATGGAAAAATCAACGTTGGGAAGAAGGAAAACCCTCAGCCTCCTTAATTCCCTCATTCCATTCTCTAACGACATTTAATACAACATGGCAATTGTTTTTATTTCCATTCTCCCTGTTTAAATAGGTCAAACTTTCCTTCTGTTTCCGTATTTTAGAGCCGGAGGTGAGCTTGTTCTGCCGAGATTCAGGTACCAGCACCTCGGCACAGCACTGTGCACGGAGAGATTGCAGCTGTGCGTGGTTAAGGACAGCTAGTATCCACCCGTTCTTCAAACACAAGCACAAACCCCAGGTACCCCAGCATCCCCAGGCAGGGGCACGAGGGATGTGCATCACACACAGGCCTCATCCTGCCACCAGAGCTAACTTCCACCCACAGATTTCAGAAACACCTTCTCCTATTTCAGAAAACAATTCTGCCTTCTAAGCCTGCAGATAGCTCCTCAGTGCAACAGAGCATTTATTCACCCTAAGTGCAGTTGCATTATCTGCTTTTTTCCCTGTCGTTTAAGGGTCTGTCTTTCCACCCTCAGAGTAAATGGTAAGAAAATGATTTCCCTGGAAGATTTGGAGTGCCAGGATGACAACAGGTGAAGGTAATTTTTTGTTTCAGGGAGAGAGTGAAATGTTGATTATTTTAACCTTACCTGCAAGTAGCAGATGTTTCAGTTTTGCTTCATCTTCACTTACCAGAGCTATTTTAAATTCAAAAGGCTAGTAATTTTGTTTTATATTTCATTTTTATAGGCAGCCATAAAATCTATCAGTCTTAATGATCCTATTAATTGTCCTTGATTTCCAGCACCATTTTCACTGATTTCTTTTCAGGAGAATACAGACCGTCTTTCAATGCAATCATTTTACAAACAGCATTTACAGAGAGATGACCCATCGCTGAAATACCAGGACTGGGGAGTCTGGGAGGTTTGCTTGACAATTATCAGCACGCTCATAAAGGAAAAGAAATGCAAAGTGAAAATCAGGGTTAAAAGCTTAAGCAAATACAAAGCAAAAAGCCCCATAGAAATTTGCCCCTAGAAACAGGCTCTGTAGCTCCTGCATACTCCTCAACAGCACTAGCATTTTTAAACAAGCGAAACCCATCAAGAAGGGCTCTGATATATTTTATTTAATTATTAAAGAATTCCCTCATCTGAGAGGGCAGCAGCTCAAAACAGAGCATTCTCTGCTGTTGAAACCTATGACAGTGCCTCAGCTGGGCTTTCCCACAGGTTGAGCTACAAAGCAACAACGTAAGACTTCAGAAGAGCCAGCAAGGAGCTCATGATGCCATCGCTTCCTCCTTTACCATATAAAATGCATCTCTCATGTACAGATTAACTGATCTCAGGTTAGTCCAACTCAGGACTAACTCCTCTGATCTCAGTGGAATTACTACAAGTGATGCAGGAATCCTGCTGCCACTGTGCCCATGTCCCTGTACGTCAGCATCCCATATTGACCAACCTCCTACTTGGGTCCCTGCTTTGACAGCTCTGCATATACCCCAGAGCACATAGTCTTCACTTGCAATTTATTAGGATTCTACAGATTAATTATCAGGAAAAAAAAATAAACCCTCTCTTAGTGCTTGACGTGCACTAGGGGTAACAGGCAGCGCCGATCCATGTTTTGACACAGCCCAATTACTTGAAGCCTTTCATGGGGAGATTTTCAGACAACCGAAGTAGCAGAACTTGGTTCTCTCCTAAGGAAAAAAAAGAAGTTTGACATGCTTGGGCATTAACTCTGTGTGGATCTCATTTGAAACACCTTTAGATCAAAGCACAGGTTTTTCCTGGTTATGTTTAAAGAAAAAAAAAAACAACCTTACTTTCTGGTTTCAAAAGAAAAAGATCTGCTGACTTAGACATCAATAGCTAGCTTAAAACTCAGTGAATAGCACTATTAACTTTTTATTTTTTATTTTTTATTGGGCCACTTGTTCCACTCCCACATCCAAACGCTTGGAGCTCTTTGTAAGCAGCCAGCACAGAGGAAACGCAGCAAACCCCTACACGTCTCAGAAACGCAATCTCATTAAGACGTTGCTGCAATCTCATTAAGACGTTGCTGCTGTACAAAATGACTTCACGTGCTCTCGTTCATTCAGTTAGATCACCATGCCAAATTTTGCAGATTCTCAACTGGAAAAAGGGAATGGTCCTACCACAGTAAATGCTGCCTCTCCCCGTCTTCGTTTCTCTGGTCTACTGATGGAGTGTTAATGCAACATGCCTGCCAGGAGGATTAAGCCTAGATTGCATACAATCTGTTTTACGATACTAACGTGAGATACAGAGCAATAGGGAAAAGAAAACAACAATTATCTGACACATCAGTTTTTGTAACGCAGAGAATTGTTTACATTCCTCTTAAATTAAAAAAAAATCAGGAAAATATTTTATTATTATTATTATTATTATTTAACTAATGCAGCCCCAATCTCTTCCTGAGCTTTCAAAGTATGTACTTTTTTTTTGTAAATATGCCAAAGTCAAGGCCTGTACAGCATGTGATCTATAATAAACTTCAAAAGAACACCTTTGACATTTTAGATAACTTGCAAATGATGATGCAGAAAGATCTTTTGCCACTACAAAGAAAGAACAAAAGAACCAACATGAAAGAGAAATCAATAAACATATGGCAATTAATAAAACATTTTCTATGAATACCCTACAAAGAGTTTTACAACAGTATAAAATTCCAACAGTTGTTTAAATGTGGATTTAAAAAGTATCAGCTGTTATATTAAGATATTCTTTTTAAGCAACAAAATGTACGTAAAATAACGGATATGGATTTTGTTGTAAATCCATCAGTTGCTGTGTTATGGATCAACCGGGAATTTTTGTTAAGGTGACCCAACAAATTCTGTAATGAAACCATCCATTTTTCAGAGAATAAAAACAACGGTTGGGATCAGGAGCATTTGTTTGTTGACGTATGGTTCAACTCAGCAAGTTTGGCCAGTTTTAGTTGCTCCAAAAAAATAAAAACAAAAAAGTCACGTCTTGAGATTTTAAAAGACTTGTATTGATTTTCTTTGTGAGTAACATTACACTAACCATTAGGATGGACATTACAATATCTTCGTTGTAACCTACAAGCAATAATTTATCATCTTCATAAAGGCAGCTCTACTTGCACATTGTTAACCTGCCTTCTCCCTTTTCAGCAGTGAACAGTTCCCGTTCCATAAATATTGTCAATAAGCCCCGTAAACCCAGGAGACAGACGATGCTGTCGTGAGCTCCCCGTGCTAAGCACCTGACAGCTGGCTCAGCCTCTCCACTCTGGTCCCCACAAAGATACGCCCAACTACTCTGCTTTTCTTTCTGTTCAAATGCTCCAGTTCTACATGACAGTGACTATGTCTAAAGACTTATTTCAAATATCAGTGTTAAAACAAGATATTTTATGTTTTTACCCGTCAGAAGGTCCAGTTTGTCTACATTTGTTGGAAAACTCAAAGCCTAAGGAAAACACTTCATGCGTTTAGCCTGCCTTCCTCCTAGAAAGAAGAGAGGGAAACTTGTTTCTGAGCCAAACAGATGATTCATTTCTTTGTCACCTAAGCAAAAACTGGGGCAGGTAGAGCCCAGAGAAATCTGATTTCATGATTTGGTTTTTAATGGGGGCATCTACCAGCACAAGAAAATAAATCCATCAAATGGCAAAGAATGTGCATGCAGGAAATTCACAGTGCCACAAAGAAAAGGCTCTGTGCTCCTGCATAGTCTCTGTGTTGTGTGCGCAGGGATGGGGAAGAGTTAGCATCGTTATGTCTCCTGGTTTAATGGATCTCCCTCGCTGTCCACTATGCAAAGATCACACAGCACAGGAAGTCGGTGGCTTGATTTAACACCTTTACTGAGGCTGTTGCAGGGCACGTTTATAGTTTCAAAACGGCACAAAGCAGCTATTTTGAGAACGAGAGCAGAAGTAAGAAGCCAAAAGGATCCAGGTTAGTGTAGCCCAATTACATCTGATTAAAATTTGTCCAAACCTTGCATGTGGCTGAAAAGAAACTACCGTAACTCTTGCTCTGTGACCTTGTTCGTCTTCTGAATGAGAACTCACAGGTGTAACCTTCCACAAAATAACGCATTTGCCTCCTCTTGAATTTGTCTAGTGAGGCTCAGGGCACATTTTGCTTACCATGACTTTGTTATCTTGCTACTCCTGGCACTGCTGACTGGGGGGAACCCGGCCCAACAGCAACGTGTACAATCAGCCTGAAACTTAGTGCTAAATCCTCATCACAACGACCCAGGCAGGATGAATGGTGGCCCAAAAAACTTCTGGAAAACTGACAAACTAACCATGCATATAATTGCTTCTTGACTTTTGCTCCTGCTGTGGCAGGACTTAATAATAACCCCAAAGGTTAGTGTTGGAACACACACATCATTTAAATGACTCCAGGATGACACACTGCAATAACATTATTAAGTCTTGCAGGCCTGCTCCCTAGTGCTTCCAAAAGACTCAAAAGAAAATGGCATAAAAGGCAGTAAGAGGAAGCGTATGTGTCAGGTTACTTTCACTAATTAGAACTTAGGGCTCGTTGTAACACAGCTACGAACTTGTCTGATAGCTCCTTGAAGGCAGATGATTCAAATAAATGTGAGCCAGTTTCTATAACCGCTTTCATGTCAAATTATTTAGCAATTCTCTCAAATAGGAGTCACAAATGGAAAGCATCTTTATTTTGCTTCATTTTGCTAATTAAAGACAAATTGACAATTAAAGACAATGGATTCAAAAAGACTATCCCTCCACACACTGTTTGAAAGCAGAACTGGCACTTACCACAACTCTGTGAGTTTAGTCCAAAGCCCAGGAGTCAAGGGGAAGTGTCTTTCAACAAGACAGTGCTTTGGATAAAGCCATATACGAAAATGATTTGAATGGAAAATGCTTCAGACCTCTAGAATGAGTCAGTGCTCGGAAAACCGACCACACTTCTTAACTACAGACCTTAACAAACAGCAATAAACTTGTATCATAAGATTAACTGTTTCATTAGGCTCAGCTGCAAGAGATTATCTGGCAACCACCCTTCTCCTCCCCCCACCACTGATGGGACTCTTTCAGGTTCATTACTATATAATATTTCCTATCTAAAAAACTCAAACTTAGACAGTTGGGTGTTGCTAGACACTTTTGCTTTTCATATCAGAAATTCAGTTTTAACAGCTTACCTACAAAAGTGGACTACTTTAATAATAAATGTCAAAAAAAATCATGTTTTGGAGAAACCAAAATTACTAATGAACGGTTTGATCCCACAGTTAAATGAGGAAAGAAAGCATATTTAACAAATGTTAAAATAGCTGACGCTTTGAAATGAAAATCTGACACCTCCAAGGTAACTTGTTCTCATTTAAGCATAGATCTAAATTAAAAGGAAACATTCAACTGGAGCTGTGCAGCTCATCCAAAAGAAGCAAAAAGCTTTGTTTTGAAGCAACCAAAATGCTCGACCTGACCCCAAGCCCCATTTTTAATTTTAAAAAGAATCCCTCCGTGACCACAGAGAGCAGCGGGAGCCGGCCCGCTCGCTCCAGAGGCAAGGGGGGCTTCGCTTTGAAGGAAGCAGCATTAGAGGTGTTAGCAAAGCAGCGTACCTGTGCTTCCCAGGCAGAATACAGATACCTTTGTTTGCCAAAAGAAAATATCGTTTCCAAAGTAGTAAAAACGGGACATCTTTGGCTGCCAGGGAATTACGTTATTTTCCTCTTCACTCCTCCTAAATCTTAATTCTCATCTTTCAACTTTACTTACAGCTACCAGATTAAGCTGGAGAATTTATTGTAATTATCTGATTCCCTGCTCTTTGCAGTGACGCAGGCAGCAATGGTGCAGGAGAGCTTTACGAGGATCCATGAGCAATATTTTTGTGGATAAAACAGTCACAGAACACTTGACTTGATTTAGCAACGGAATCTAATCACAGATTTTGGCTAAGTTAGCACCCTAAAAACCTTGCATGTATTAACTTGAATAAATTTGGAGTACACTGTGGAGAACGCTGGGTTTGGGGGATTAGAAGAGATCCTGTGTTTTGGGCTCTGTGAGGGCTGTGAGATCTCTGCCGACCTTTTCCATATGATGGCCATGGGCGCAGCTCAAGTGGCCTCTGACCGTCTCAGGATGGACAAAAGCAAGCAGCATTTCCAAAACCCAAGGGGAAAAAACATTGTCTTCACCCAAAAGTTTCTTAATGTATTCATCCAAGCAGTTCTTAGTATTTCAAACGTACTGAAGAGCTCTAATACTATAAAACTTTTTTCCCTTCTAGAAAGTCATCTAGTTGTTAAGAGCAAATTAATTTTCTGTATGAAATTCAGTTTAAGCAAATTATTAAGCATAAAGCAGACCTTCTTTGCTTTTCAAGGCATGCATTAACTTCTTTTCTGAATTAAACATCAATAAAAAGGCATATCATTAGTGTTTATTCTGAATGGTATTTTTTTTTAATATAATTTTATCAACTTTCAAGTAAGTCCAAATTCTAATATGATTTCCATCCCTCTGTCATGTTAATTTCTCCAGTGCAGTCCATCTCAACCATTATATAACAGTATTATAAATAATCTCCCTAATATCCGCTTCACAACTCTAATTGATAGTACTCACCAGAGTTCATTATGCAGGTACTTGCTTCTTTTTGAAGGATAAAATGAAACAGTTTAAAACAAGTTTCATCTTTTTTTTTTTTTTCCCTTTTTTCTTTTTTTTCTTAACTAGGTAGTTTCTGCTTCAGCATAGCCAAGGCTTACATTGCTTGCACCTTCCCTGTATGATGCCCCAAAGACACAAAACACCTACTAGCAACATCCAATTAAACCAGGACACAGAAGAAACAACACCAAATATGCTCTTAAAGATGCATATGTGTACTACAGAGACCCGATGTTATAACAAGCCCCCCCCCCTTTTTTTTTAGTAATATATAAAATAACTTCAGTCAAGTCCTTTCCTTTTACTGAAAAAAGCAATAGTGCAAACATCCTTCTGCTGCCTAAATCTTTATACTACGTATTCTATAATCTGTAAGACAGTATTTTAACATGCTTTAACACTGAACATAAAGGGTAAAACATAAGCACGTAAGCACATATTACTCTTTTGCCTGATTTGCGTGAGCCTGATCTACACATTCTGTATGGATTCTGTTTCTTTGGCAAACCTGAGCAAATAAATTAAAGTAAGGTTGAAACTTTCTGCTGCCATGGCAGGCTCAATGAAAGGCTGGTAAGTCCAGCTTACATTTATGCTGCCCCATGTACAGAAACTTCACCAACTTCAGCTGCCAGTAAAGATGTCACTGTCTACCTGAAACATTTAGATGACACTGGAGTAGCATATCCTGTGGTTAATCTTATGTTTTCCATTGACTGCTGTTTAGGAATCTATACTTAAGAGAACCGAAGTTTCAAAAAAACAAACAAACTGAAAGCTCATTTCTAAAGCCTGAACCTACATATCAGATGCTTAATAAAGTACCTATGTGATGTGTAACTTCCTGGCTGCTGGCAAATGGATACCAGCAAAATACTTGTTTAGCTCTGGCACACCAGAAACAAATTTTCTGGTGCTACATGGATGCCCCAGAACCCTTCAGACAGATGTGCTGTGTCCTGCATTGATAAAATATCTCAGAGAGGTTGCCAGCTCTTTAGTTACAGCTGCTTCAGGCCTCCCTTCATCTCAGTTGCTGAAGTTGCTCATGTCAACTTGCCCCTCTTCTGCAAACCACTGGAATAGTCTTCTCTCAGCTGGCTACACTGGCCATTTTATTTGCTTTTATTTACTGTTCTAAATTTGTTTTACCAGGTTGAAGCCTCTAGTCTGCACCTTTGAAGCTATGCTACATTTCACTTTTACTCTGTATTATTCCTGGTTATCTGCATCCCTGCCAACCCTCTCTAGAATTACATTTCATGACACTTACTGCATCCTCCTGTGTAAAACAATCAGCTCACAGCTGCCTCTGTCACCCTCTGTCTTGGGGAAAAGCACCCGCTAACACCAGAGGACACTGGGTTCAGATGAGCCTCCTCACCCCACTCCCAGCTGACTGCTGGGAAAAGTTGGGGCAGTACGGAGCTGGGAGGGCAGCAGTGAGGCTCAGAAGCAGCCCTGGCCACAGTGTAAGCACTGATGTTCCTGAAGTGGGGGAAATCAGGAGGCTGGAAAGGCTGATCTGAACCATCCTAGGTACTCCAGACAAAAGGATCGGTCATGGGTCAGGAATAAACATGCATTAGGGGACTGAGTCTAAAGGAGGCATGGGAAGGGAGGCTGCACCTTCATGCCCCAACCCAGACTTCCCGTCCTCGGGAGCTGGCGTGGGCTGCTTCTCATCTGCACTCGCAGCTCGTGGCAGCTACACAAGTAAAGCACCTCTGGTCCTTATCAGGCCACACGTTTATGGGAAACTCTTACAGGCCCAGATGCTGGAGCAGCTGCTGCTACGGAAACTGGGAACACTTGCTTGCACTTCAGTGGAACATGCAAGTTTTCACCCAGTTGGTGGGACCCGAGTGCATGCATCCAGTGGAATTACTTATGTCTTCCCTTGAGCTACGCCCTCCTCCCTTTTCTTCTTCCTCGCACTTCCCATTACAAAAATAAAGTTGTTAGTAATATTCAGATGGAAAGATGAGGTACACCAGCTCCGCCACTGCAACTAAATGTAGTAACACAAATCAGTCATGGGAAAAGTTCCCAGAAGATTAGATTTGTGTACAGGCTTGGTCTTCAGGAAGCAAGGAATTAAGGAGAGGTGGCTTTCTGTAGCTTCAGACAGCATTGGACTCATCAAGCATGATGCTTCAGTCCTTCAGGAAAACATACTGTTCATCACAAAGGTGGCACTACTGCCTATGCATATGAAACCATTCTGAAGAGAGACTGTTAAACAAAGATTGTCATTGAAACCGAGCAAGTCTGCTGGGAAAAAGGCTGTTCTGAGCCATTTATCTCTCCACGAATATGGAATGGATCAGATTCTGGAGTCACATCAGCCCTACAGCCCCAACAAGAGTGTTAGACACTGGCCTCGGAGGCTGTTGGCAGGATTTGGCCCTACCTATTTTCTCCTGCTAGATCTGTGCATCAGTGCAGCAAGCCTGAAACTCTGCTAGGGAAAAAAAAGAAAAAGAAAAAAAAAAGGCAACTTCAAAGGGAAATGAGTGTTTTGATTGATTTTGTTTCCTCTGTAAGTCATAGACATTAGCTATGTTCAAATAACATAAATGCTATAAACCAGTAATAAAAACTCACAGTCCAGAACAGAGAATTCTGTTTTTCTGCCTTGTCTTTATATCGAGATAACCTTTAACTCTTTTCCTCCCATTTCTGCTAAGACAGATGCTTAAAATTATCAAAACATAAGATTCCCACATTTCCATAAGCAGATTTTCAGCTTCCAGCTTCATGTTCTGATTAAAATAAGCTCTTACCAAGTTTTAACTCACTAAATTAAAGATAAATACTTGAGATCTTGACACTTCTATGACAATTATTCCCCGAGATCCATTTTTCCCCTTAATTGCTAACATACTAATGTTGCAAAATGTTATTTCACAGGCACATTACTTCTGAAGTTACTTATTAATGTCAGGATTTTCCCATAGCACTAAACCTAGGTTGCAGTTGTCTCCTTCTTCTTAGTTCTGGCATGACTTTGACCGGTTGAATCCCCAAATATGTATCAGTAATCAAAAGGTATATTTCAGTACAGGAGAACCTGTTTGGAAGAATTCTTCTCATTTCTTCTCTGCTTGTTTTATCTTTGCTTGAGATGTGAATAATTCATAGGCCTCTGTCTGCTTTACAGTCAAACGCATTCTGTCCACCCAAGACTGTTCAACTTTGTGATTTATTATTTAATAATTTTCAGGGCTGCGCTGTTGTAAGGTGAGCATTGTGACTGCTTGCAGAACTGTTACAATCTGGTCTAGTTAGCTGTCCTTTCTTTCCCTCTCTCCAAACAGCAGCAGTTATTGATTTTTTTTTTACAAACCTCTGCCATGTAATCCCACAGCTGCTGATCTCAAAGCTGTTACTATAAAGTAAAAGTTGGCCCTTCTTCTTGAAAACAAGAAGTCATGTTTTGATTCACTTTTTCCTTCTATTTTTTTTTTTTTATCAATTGTTTCTTTTTTCTCCTTCTTTGTGCCTTAGTCAATGACAATACCCAGGAAGTGCCACTGGCTTCTCTTAAGGATAAAACTGAAAAATGAAAGCCTTTGGGGGAAATACATGCTGATCCTTTCATTACACCTGCAAAAATGCCTGTCTGAAACTTTTCAACCTTTGAAACTTTTCCAATGGAAGTTGAGCCATTTCATCTATTATCTTGGCAACAATTACACATGGTGTTGTCTCTCAATAATTCCATATTTGTGTTTAAATCCCCCTGCAAGTTATCAGTCACGCCTAATGGTGAAAAGAACTACTCCAAAAAATACGGTGCCTCCTAATTCTTAAAGATTTACTGTGCTGCCAAGCACAGCGATACTAATCAGTGTGCAATTAGGGCCTGATCAATTGGCTTCAACTGACTTTGGATCAGGACTGGAACAGGCACTGAGGGCACAGGCACAGCAATTGTGCTCCCCAGTGAATTAACTTCTGTACAGACTATTTTCTACCTGACAATTATAGGATTTGCTGTAGGACAAAACCCAAATTACTTCTCTTTTGCTACTATGAGCCCTCAGTAAAACATCTGGGGAAATATCCTCCTGTCCTCTTCCTCTCCGGTCTATGCCTTAATCATGTCGTTGCATTAAGCCATATAAAAATTTATACCCGGACTGGGTGATAACCTTTCTGGACCAATTTGTGCACTTCAGTAACATCCTCACTTCATTTCAGCATAAGATGTGGTGTAAACAAGCTCCTGGGCCCACCCTACGCTGGGAGGAAAACCCAGTCCCTTGTGCAAGGCTGGAGCTGGTCATTCTCCGGCTACATACCCCGAGACTTGTACAGAGGGTTCAGGACCAGGATTCCAGGACATCTGTGGTAGTTACTTGAAAGTAACTTTAACCATGACTCAAGATTCATACAGAATGACCTAAAATGGAAACTATTTCTTATCCCTAACTACAGTGCTCTGTTTTACTGCTCTACTGGTTTTGGTTTAGTTTTATTGGCTTATATTTAGTAACGACTTACTTTCTTCTACTAGCAAGACTTTTTACAAAACTAAGGGTTGGAAAACTTTCTGCAGAGAGGCAGTCTTGACTCAGCCATATATCTTAATACAGATAATTCATACAAAATCCCTTACTCTTGGTTTACTCTAGTTTGATCAGTCCCTGTAAGACACACTACAGTTGTTGCATGCATCTCTTGGTTGGCCATGAACGGGATGGCCTGAAAATAAATTCCAACCTATAGACAGCTGTCATAACAAACAGGGAGCATCACAACTGTGGTAAGGTGGATCTTTACCCCAGCAGAGCTGGGATGCTGCCTTGGGTGCTAGCTGAAGTTTCTGAATTACTTTTACTATCAGTTCTGGAGGCAGGCTGGAGGAAGAAAACACATATCTGCAAAGACAGCCTCAGCTGAGAGGAAGAATTTATTTCCCTTTTCTACTTATTCCTGTCTTCTATTATTTATTCAAGCTGGGGAGCGAAAACAGTAGGATTTTGGCAATGTCTAATGTTTTACATTAATAGTATCGGAAAATCTTTATGATAGCAGATACTTACATTGCGAGAATACTTGCACTCTGCATATTGCTACTCTACTAGATTAAAAAAAAAAAGACAGTGAAGCAAAATAGTGCAATAATACAGCAAACCTTTCAGCTCAGGATGAGGTGGGTAGTTTGATTGTATTCCAAACTACAGCCCTAAAAGATGCACCTTCTGTCCTAGAAGGCAAAAACTGCACACACTTAACAGTGTTTTCTCCAGCATTCAGACAAATCCAACACATTTACCTGCTTAAACTCTCCATTGTCTTCTAGTCTCGCCCACCACCTCCCAGCCCCAACTCACAGGCTTGATTTTACACCTGGGAAAACCACTACTCAGAAGCTCTTCCTTTAGACCTCCTAGTTTGAAAGGTCTAATGGCCCAGATAAAGATGAGTGCTTAAACTTGCATAATACCTTTAACGACACCCTGGGGGAAGCTGCTGCACAATTTATTTAACTCTTTGTACATAGACTTTCATCCTGGGTGCCTATATGTTAATGACCTCTAATGTGCGAGCCATTAGCACCTTTCACCATAATCTCCTCCCAATGTCCATTTAGATTACAGTAATGGCCACTAGTAATGTAAAGTAACGGCTACCAGCAATGATATCATCATAATGACTTCACTGAACTTACTCCAGAGTCTCCTGATATATGGTAATCACATACCCTTACATATAGTCCCCTAACGCATGGAACCCATGTATCTTGTCCAGATAGTCCAATTCCCATCTTTTTATGGACATCTTTCCATGGAAAGAGCCTTCTAGTCAAGAAACGAAACAGTTTAGCTGTACTTCCAAGCATAAAGCAGAAGTGAGCAGATTAAAAATTTAAGTACCTGTTTTTTTCAGACAGGAATGGCAATGCTATGAAGGTTAGGGATAAACTTTGATTGCAAAATAACATTACTGAAAACGAGAAATTTCTGGAGAAGAATCAGGCCCTTACTCTTAAGTAGCGCACAATGACATCAACAGCTTACTTGTTACAAGAAGTATACTGCAGACAAATAATCTCCCTGATTAAGATAGGTAAAAATTGTCGATTGCATCCTTTTTCAATTACCTTTCTGTGACAGTAAATCTATGCTGTACCTTAATGATTTTCCTGCTAATAAGCTATTTTTCAGCTGAACAGCTAGTTGACTGATTTTTGGTACCACACCTTTCGGTACCACATTTTGTTCTACACGGAGCTTAAGCTTTGGAGAAAGTCAAGCACAAGTTCAAGTGGTCTTTGCAGGACTTTTTTATTTTTTTTATCCTCCAATGCAGGGGGAAAACAGCCAACTCTTACACCACCGATTGCTATTGTCTTTTTGCAGAAAGGGGGGACAGATCCAATTATACACAGTATTCACACATATGACTTCACATAGGCATACTGATTGTGTATTAATCTCACAGGAGCAGGTAGGAGCTTGCTTATGGGCCCTTATGAGTGCTCCGAACGGTGATGACATGCAGGATGTCTCAAGATGAGGCCTCCAAAAAAGGCCAATTCTGACATCTTCACTGCCAGCACGATTTCACTTTATTTGATGAGACCATATGTAGGTTGTTGGCCAAATGTAGAGGTGTACGTGGTGTTTGGATGGTAATAACAGAAAAGAATTGGAATTTGATCAATCTGCATGGAAGAAAAATAGCTTAAAACGAACTGAGCACTGCTGTGGGGGGCTCTCCCTCCTTCCTATTCTACTTGTAAAGTCTAAATATGTTTGCATATCAGAAACTTCTCTTCACTGCTAGGTCTGGCAGGTAAACTCCCAGCCCTTGGTACAGTAGCAGCTAGTATGCTTAGTAATCGCTGAGAGATGGATGAATAATTAATAATAGAAATAAATAACCGGTTATTAAAACAAGTAAATGTTTTCTTCTGTAACTGATAATGCAAACAGTTTCTAGGTTATATTCTGCTTTCCAGTGAAGGCTTCCAAACATTGCCTTCAATGCAGACAAAAGCACCTCAGATAGTTCTTTCATACAGAATGGTAAATTATGTTATTGCTTTTGTATGCTATTCCCAAAGCTTATTGCATATTCACTTGTATACATCTAGTGCAACATTATTATCTTGTTCTGATTTTCTTTCTTCCTCCACCCATACCCCCCTAACCTCCTGTCAACAGTTGGGGAAGCTGCTAATACTGTATTGTATATTCATTATCCCAGCTTTTTCTTTACAAATATCATTATAACATCCTGCATTTGTAAAGTAAATAATTAAACATTCTAGAAAGTCTTATAGGACACAGTAATCTAACAGATAAAAGACATCAGAAATGTGAAAATCAAATGGAAGCACATGTAATATGTATCTTTTAAAATAGTTTTCATAAAACAGGGTTAATGTGTTAATCAACCATATTTAAAATGCTAATTAATCACTGACTTGGAGCCTAGTCATAAATAATTGAATGTCCTATTTATGCAGAATTTCTTGTGCTTGGAAATGCATGGCATTCATCCTGGTCTTGCAGGATGCAGCACAGCATTAACACTCCTTGAACTCTTCTAGCTCTGTGTTTGGGTAGTGCAATCATGACTGTCTGCTATTTGGTTACATTTGCCAATCGCACTCTCACAATTAACCTAATATGTCCTATCATTACATACCTCATCATAACGGCAAAATGCAAAGAGCATCATTAACCACGTCTTTTGTGCCAGCACTCCAAACATGGAGGCAGGAGGCACATCAGCTGAATTCTGGGGGTGAATTGGGCCAGCAGCGGGTACATTGATTTTCTCCCTCTTTTCAAGGCATCTCCCCCTTCCTCCTTCAAAGTCCAGGCATGCCCCTACACATAGCGAAATAGGCTGTCTTTAGATAATACTGGTTTTAGAAACAGGTTCCTGATGTTATAATGGACATTTCTTCCTTCTGTAAGGACTGTGTCTTAGACAATGTACAGATCAGTCCTAACGTCTGCATCCACGAACAGTGATGCTGGATACGAGATCTACCTGCAGGTACAAGTGCGTACAGTGCTGGGAAATAGAGCATCTTCAGTTTCCAGCTAAACTCAAACTCCTTTGGAGAGGATGAAATGGATGATTCCTGTTAAAGAACGTAAGATTCTGAGAGAACCCACTGAAAATTTCTCCATGAAAATGCACGTGTCAAAACCTTAACTGATCACAATTTTGTTGAATTTCTCAAATATGGATTGTATTATAGCTTCACAGTTACCTAAATGAGTGTATTTACACTTCCAAAACAGAAGAAGAAAAGATTTTGGGGGGTTCTTATCTATTTTCATGCTAATAAAATGCTAATTCTTTTAAAATACAATTACAGTAGCATGGGAGTTATCTGAATTCTCAAAGCATGTCCTAGAGTGGGAGAATATTCTTCTGGCTTCCCTCTACTTTGGTATGAAGAGGTAAATTAGTCCTTGCCTAATGTGATTTAGTGGACAGGCTGGCAATGTAACTTGTCATTAAAGAATGAGAGTAAGAAGAAGAATAGATTCCTCCTTCTAATCCCTTTTGACAGCCTAACAGAATACCAATTTACCATTTGATGAAGGCTTCGGGATGTTATGAAACCTCTACAGGGACTCGGAGTTCTGCACGAAAAAGGATGAAGAGGAGAAACGGCCAAAGTTGGTGGGAAAAAATGGCTTTGGAACAGGAGCTGCTCTATAAACGGCTGGTCACAAGCCAGCTGGCGTTCTTTAAAATTTGGACAGTCCAACTAACCCAACAGAGAGGAAGGAGCTGGTGGACCTCGTGGAGAGCTGTTTAGCATTAAAAGAGAAAGAGAGGACCTGCTTCAAGGGACAGAGAAAGCCTTCCAAAGAAAGCTTGGGCTGATGACTGCCTGTCAGCACGCTTGGGAATATTTGATAAGGATGGTCACGTTTCCATGGTACAGCAGCAGGATCAGCGCTACCGAGTAAGTACATCTTTGCCTTAAAGGCCCTCTTAGAAAAAGGCCTCAGTCCAAACACATGACCCCAAAAGAGACAGTCTTCCTCCATTCTCTATTGTGTAGGTAGTACCTGCACCACTACAGCTGACAACGGTCAATTCTCACTTCAGTAACTCTCTTTTCGGCCAGGGAACAGATAGTGGACTAGCGTGAGTAAATACAAGTCTAAGAAAGAGCTAGATCTGAAATACTTTGCTTTTGTCACACTACCCAAGAAGTAACACTCAATACTGCACTATTCAGAAACCCAACATCCAAATGCTTTGGAGGAGCATTGTGGCAGTACCTAAGTTCCCATTCCACTGCTAGTTCCAAGGAAAAAAAATCTAGTTTTGAAATGCAACTTATTGCCAGTCTCACTTAAAGGTAATTCTCAATAGCTCTCTTCCTCCAAGAACCCGATTTAAAAAAAATACGCTTAATGAGCACTGCTGAAAGCAACACGTTATTTTTCAGCAACAAGGTAAGTTGGTCTATGATCCAGATTACTCTTTGCTGGCAGCACTGTAATTCAGAGAAGAGCGACAGGGCAAGAAGCAGCAATTCTAGTGGAAATGATCCTTAGTCAATACGGAGTTTTTGGCAGCAGAGAGAAATGCATGTTTCTCCTGCAATTATTACGCCTTTTGCCAATCACGCATGATGCGGTTAATATGTTGATGATATCTCTCTTGAACATATTGAGTTAGTGTTTGTGTCTATCCACTTCCCTCTACTGGACAAAATCAGAGCTGTTCAAGTGTTTATGATATCTTGTCATTATAAGTGGTTGGCCCAAGAGAGGGATACGTGCCCTGTGACAATGAGCAACTACTAATGGAGATTCTCCTTTAGCTCAAGTGATAGAAGCTTGTGCTGTTGGAGCAGAAGGTCACGAGTGTAATTCTTCCTGTTAAGTTATGCTATTAAGCTGATAACCACGATGGCTGCATGCCAGCAGCGAGCAGATACACCTCCACCCTTTGTGTTCTGGGTTAGTGCTGCTCAGCCTCCTTCAAACTGCCTTCTTTTCCCCTGCCTCCAAGCTCCTTTTTCAGAGATGAAACGAAGAGAAAGGAAAAGAGAAAAAGAAGAGAAAGGAAAAGAGAAAAAGCTGAGAGGAGCTCGCTCAAAAACACAGAGAAACCCTCCTGGGCTGGTAGGCCAGGATGGCTTCTTCCACTACAGCAAAAGGCCCGTGGCTGTGCCAGAAATGCTAAGCGTTACTCTAGATGTTACTTGGGAGTTTGCCTGTCCCAGAACAGCAAAAAAGCACAGAGCCTTCTCTATACCCATGTATAGCTCAGAGGGGGCTATGACATTGTTAGACGCAGCTTGGAATGAGAGTTTCTGTCTTCCTACCGAAAGCAGGGTGTCTGGGGCATCCCTCCCCCTTCAAGCCAGCACCAAGGATGGAGAATGCACTCTGCTCATTGTTTTCACACCCTCATTCTCCTTCTCTAAGTTCCGCCCCTCTCCCCCCCACCCTTCCCTCCCAAGCTCATTTCTCTTTCCATTCCCCCCAGCACACAACAAGATGGAAGTGAAAATTGACTTCCTCTGTGAGCTCCAGTACTAAGAACCTAACACATTGCTTTCCATGTACTAGAGTGGCTGTATTGGGTATTTCAGTCCCAACCCATCTCTATTTCAAAGTCATACTTTAATCTGGAATGTCAGGTAGAACATGAAACAATATTAATCTATGCTACATAAATAATTTCCTTCAATTATCAGGAAAGAGTAGCAAGACATGAATTTTCAGGTTGATTGAGTTTTAATCTCTAAGTTCAAAAATTAATAATTTAGGTAGGTGAGTTGTTTCCCCCCCCCCTTTTTTTTTTTTTAACAGAAAATTAAAGGTTTGATATTTCCCTTCCTAGAGAAGGAAAAAAAAAAAAGATAATTTGGATCAAAAGGTCATGGAACATTCATAAGTTGGAAATGTGACAATTATGAAATTATTCACAGAAGGAAATACTTAGAATTCAATGCAAGACAGCCAGATTCATCACAAGGCACAAGAGATTGACAATCTATTATGAATGCCTCACATCACAGATAAATATTTCAATGCAAATAAATAAAGGATGCTGAGTGTTTCTCTTCTGAATGACTTTTCACAGCTCACTGAACACAATAGTTCAGGGACTCCGCGATGTCCCAGACTCCTGTCCAAACTTCGGCATCCCCGAAGGCTTCCTGCGCTGAGCACAACCAGGTTACACCGCAATTTCAATTTGGAGGTACAAAGAACCAATTAATCTGTTTCCCTCTAAGAGAATGTAAAAACAGTCTTGGGTGCATTAGGACGTTCATGGACATTGCGAAGCTGGCCCGGCTTTGTTTTGTGCTTCCCTTGTAATTACTACGAAATGTACCATTCTTGTCAAACCTAATGACTTTTCTTTTTTGGTGCAAGGGAGAGAAAAAGAGAAAAGACAAGGATGTCTCTGAGCATATGGCTGTTTTACTCTGCAGATGGATACGAGAACAAACCGAGATATATGGCTGGTGAACTGTGCTCAGATAAAGCTTTTCTGCTACTGTTTTCTTACCTGGCACTGTGTGTATTCTTTTTGATCTGTACTGCACACCAAAAATCCAACAGAATAAAAAAAAATCTAAGATGAGATTGCTTGAAAAGAAGGAAAAAAAACAAATGTTTTAAAAGGATACTTGCAGAACAAAAGGATTTTCTTTTTTTAAATAGGGACCTGCTTTGGACTCTTAACTGCTTTCATCTGTTAAAAGTAATTGTATTATTTTAACCACCAGCAGGAAATTCCATGCTGTGTATTGCTTCATATAAAACCATTTGTAACTTTACAGCTTTTTAATTTTGCAGCAGCTGCACAGAAAAGGAAAATGACAATGTAGAATTACATCACTTATGGCTGCTTCTCCATTAAAACAATATAACTAGAAAACATTTGCATGGTCATAATAAATGCTGAAAAACACATTTGAGTGAACAGAAATTTTCAGGATTAGCAAAGATACAGAGCTGGCCTGGAAGGCGTTCCATTTAGCACTCGAGCAAATGAGAGTGCATCAGTTACTCATTTGAACTTTAATAAAACTCAGTCCTTTAAAAGGATGGGACACAGCTCAGCTCAGGAAATTCAATGTTCCTCTTATTATAAGAGTACGGAAAGATCTGTGTGGAAAATGTAACTTAAAGTATTAATTGATGCACCTTACATCAGGGATTCATCCACAGTGGATGCCAGAACATGAATAAAATTATTATTGCAGAATTAACAGATTATAGACATTTAATTATTATTATTTTTTAAAGCAACTACTCAGGTGTTCAGCAACTCATAGACTTAACTTTGCTATACAGCCTGACTTTCACAGAATGGAGGTTATGTACTAAACAAAGACCATGCTTCTATTAAGTATCCAGCCTGGGGCATCAAGATATCATTAGTATCTTCAGAAAATCCTGTGCATTAAAGACATATCAAAGAATGTTTGTGATCAACTGATAATTCTGGAGAGGACTTTGCTGCTCATATACTTTCTGAATCATGACTGGAGTTATCTAGGGTGGGGAGGATTGGGAGGAAGATTGGAAAGGAGGAAGAATTTTTTTCTCTAAAAGAAGCAATTCTGAAGGCAATATTGAAACGATGGAATCCAGATGGATAATACTTTTAATACACTTACAGACTTGAGATGCACAGCTAATAAGAAACCATGCTTGTAAGGTAATTCCACGTGAAATGCAAAATACACAAATATTATAACATATACAATAAGCAAGTGAATATACAGTTGCATACTACTGGTAGAGATCTACACGTTCACGTGTCCAGACCATCTACAGGCTCCAAACTACTTTCACATATAACTTGAATACAAAAGTAACCATGAGAATGACATCTTACCACATACAACTTTAAAAAATAAAAAAATAAAAAAAATCACAAGCTTTGAATTTTTTAAGTTCTAACCACACAGATTTGTGATCTGAATTAACCTGAAAGCAAATTTTGCAGTTACCTTCAACCTCCATTGGACACAAACGCACAATCTTAAGCAGAAAATCCATGACTTAGATGGACTTAGACTTAGGTCTCAAACACGGGTTCTGCTCCAGAAAATACTACTTCAGTAAAACAAAAATTATGCTATATAGATTGTTTCATAGATTCTATCTGTGATCATTTTTTTCAAACAAATACTTGCAAGCATCAGTCACAGAGAACGACAGAGAACCGTGCTCCACGGCAATGACCTGCCATCCCAGGCCAGCTCCCCAGGACACGAAGCCTATCAGCAGTTTTTAGTGCACAAGCAGTCAGTGAGCACCAAGTTCCTGCCATGGTCTGTGCCCCACTTGCATCACTAAAAGTTACCATCCATAAGTACAAAGTATGGGAAAAGCATACAAGGAAACAGTTCCTCACAAATTTCCAATATGCCTTTAGGTGTATCATAAATATTGATTGTTACTGATTCACCACTTTTCCACCCGGCTCTCCTTGATGGGACTAAATCAATACACAGACATGGGATTTGTGTGTCACAGGTACCATCCTACAGGATTCTGATCTGCTAGTGCGGCAGGTCAAATTCTATCATCAGACGCAAGAGTTTGGTTTCTATTTGATCCCTTCACCCTAATCCTAAAATATACATTTGAAATCAATTCTCTCCGTGCAACACCACAGGAAATTACATACGTTTCAGAACTGATTCAGGTATCAGTTGACTTAAATTACTTTTTCTAATGCACTGAAATACATGTTTTGGTAATGACACCAAGGGATGAGGGAAAAGATGAAAGCAGGACTTAAACTTAACCCTGATCTGCAAACAAGACGATTTTTTTTTTTAAATTTGCAGTGCAATTTTACATTGAATTCTGACATGAGAAAGCCCCAATAAGCTATCATTCTAAAACGTTTAACCACGTGCACTAAACTTCCAAAATCCAAGAAACTGCTTTGTATTTTCAATCCAGTATCGTTCCTCTTGAGCCTCCACACAAGCATCTGTGCTGATTAAAAACATTCATTGTTTTCAGAAGCATAAACCTACACATATGTACACAAAGCAGACATTTGCAGAGAAAAGTTGCCTAACTCTAACCCAGCACAGGAAAATAAAGAGAGGAGTTTGAGTATCTGCTCTTTTTAATATTCAACAATTGCTTATATGATTAGCATTACTTTAAAAAAAGAACACTGTATAACATACGCATTCCTTATTTTCGAGACGACCCTTTTCAACCTCTGCCAATGCGCAGGAGCCTCTAAACAGGGCCCTTAATTCAGACAAAGCACTTCCGCACGGACCTAAGCCCATCCATATGCGGGATGCTCAACTTCGTGTAACACTTGGGCTCCGTCAGCATCCCCGGCATGGAACCACATGTTTGAGCAATGTCCTAAACAGGGACAGCCTTCCGAGTTGGGCCAGACACAGACAATTGCTAAATACTTCTGAAAATCCCATCTGACATTTCTAGGGAATGCCTTTCTTATTCCATCTCTCTTTGGCAGGCCAACGATCATGAGAGCGTTTTCATTTTTCTTCTCTCATCTGGTAAAGTTTTCAGGTTTCTGGGATGTATCATGGATCTAAGATCATGTGAGATCCACCTTCCCAAGTACTTTTAGATAACTGCTCCCAGTGTTCTCTGTCACAAACAACTTTAATCCCCATGGTGTTCAGTGTGTTATTGCCTCACATGAAAGGCTACAGCTCCCGATTGTCCCACACTTTAAACAAGATTACAGGCCAAATGGGGAGAAGCACTATCTGGGGCTATGCATTTGTCTTTAATACAACTCTTCAGCTGGCTATTTCTACTACATATATTTCCTTCCTGCAGTACTTCCAGGGCTCTACCATCACGTTCATTATGTATGATATGAACCTTAGTGTTTTTGATTTTGTTATTGTTGTTGCTAAACACATACACACATATTTGCAAGGAATACCCAACAGTTTGATATTTTTCTGAAGGCGTACCCAATACTAACACAGCATCATTCTTTCATCCACTCACAGTCATCCTCTAGCAAGCAGTCCCTGCTGAAGACCCACATTTCAGAGGTCACTGAAGAATGTGCTGACCTTAGCAAAGAGATCTGAAAGATATTGCTGGGCCCAAATCAGTTTCCACTGCTCCCCTCTACATTAAAACTTTCACTTAATCATAGCTAGGGCATGAATCATAAAAATGTTACAGGTTTGGCTCCATAGACTACAATGTAAGCCATCGCATGGATTTATAGTGCACCAGTTACCCTGTGGTAACTTCCCAGTGCCCCAGCAGTCACCAAGAAGCAAATTCCCTGAGCCACCTCACTTGTCCTGGGACGTAAGGAGATGGGCACTTGGTGCAGAGCAGCTACCAGCATAAACCTCCCAGGTTGCCTGAGGATGACCTGTGCTTGTAGCCTTCCCAAACACCCATCCCTCTCCCTTAACAACTCCAGTTGGGCACAAGGTTGCCTGTAGGCACCAGAATGAACACACAAAGCAGACAAATGTTGCCCAAGTGACTCCAAACTGTGTACATTTTAGCTAGGAGTTATTCACAGTATTTCCAAGTAAATGCAAACACTGCAATCACATCTAAGGACGTAGGTTTTAGAAGAAGCCATACACATTTTTTAGATCATTAAGGCACCATCGTAAGAGATAGGATTTAATTTTCGAGTTAGCTGCTTACTGGACAAACACTGAAGTGGAAATAGCTGTGCAGCAGCCATGCCGACTAACGAGCTGCTCCAAGAAGAAGCTGGGTACTCACTCTCGGAGCATGTACACACAACTCAGGCTTTCAGAATGACTCAGTCAACACCTGAAGATGAGTCTTGAAAGCTTGTTTATGTTGTTGCATGGTACTGAATCTACTATAGCTAGATGCACTTAATAATCCCAGTAGTTAGTGCACACACCTATAAAACAGCAAATAATAAATATCTGGGATCCCAGAAGCTGCCAAGCTGGATGCAGTGTTAAATAAGGAATTACCATCAGACCACACTGGAAATTTCCTAATACCCACTCTTTAGACTCAGTGTGTGCTTGTGATGCAGGCTCCCACCTCCCCTGACATTAACTGCTTCATAATAGAGCTTCCTGGATGCATGCATCAGCTCCGATGGCAATCAGACCTCCCTGGCTACACGTACTCTGTGTGTTTAAAAACAAAGGTCATTTGGTGAAGACATTATTAGTTAGTGTGCACAATTTTGCAATGTAGCCTACTGTATACAGTGATATAAGTGGGGGAAATGATGGCAGTGAATAGATGTAATTATATGTAGAACCAGTGACACGCCACATACAATTCGGAAAGTACAACACAATCAGAGTGTCAATTATTTAAACCATAATTAACATAGCTCTGCATGTCTTTCCAGGGCTCTCACAGAACATAGAGCATTGTTATAGTGGAAGAAAAGAGAAAATAAAATATTAATGGAGGACTGCTTTGTTCTCAGCACAGTGAGATAGAGGTGGTTGTAAAAACTGGATTCCTGCAGTTGCTACTGCTTTAATTAGGAAGGTCGCTATCTTCCTAGACTTCCTTGGATTCCTTTAATTTCCACAGAGGAAAACGGCTTCTGAATTTTATTGAACACAGTTGAATTTTTATTTTCAAAAATCAAAACAGAAACATTTCTTGGCATCTGTTATGAGCACTGGGTGTTATTTGCTCTTTAGAGATAAAGCTGTTTTTATACAGGGATATAGCTTGTGGGGAAAAAAAAGAAGGGCCAAATATATTCGTACTGGGAAAGCTGCTCAACAGGGATATCACAGTCAGCAGAAAATATCTAGCCAACCTAATTCATCCCATGCTAGAATCCACTTAAGGCCAAGGAAATACAATAGATAATATATAGTTTCACAACACTGATCCAAATACTGTCTTTAACTCATTCATTCCCGGAATGTAACAACTTGTTTTCTGGAAAAACAGTACAACTCACATAGGCAGCGTGATGATGGCTGGGGTAGGAAAATTACCTGGGTTTTGTGACTAAAGGAATGTTCTTTATCTCAATTACAGCCCAGATGGAATCACTGACACACCACACCAAAATAACACTCAAGTATAAACAGTAGAAAAATGAATAGAGCTTTTTAGTGATGGTGTAATAAAGACACTTAAGGTTTCAGTTATATACATACTATTTAGCATAAAATTAAAAAATATGGCCTGTGCACAGATTGACACTGGTTACTTCAGATTTACATTTCTTTATGAGCTTCCATTGCATTTAGAACTGTTTACAAAGCTAACAATGAAGCCAAAATGTAAGCTATGAGAATGAGATATCTTGCTTCTGTATTTTTATAGACTATTTCCTTTTATTTAAGCATGGTATATATTCATCAGTGCTACTAGCTATTCTGTTGCAGAACAAATTCAAAAGTTACAGTCTATGAAGCACTCGGCAAGAATTTACTCCTTACCTAGCACATCTTCCCACTATAATCTTGCAAACAACTGAAAAGATACACAGATGGGCTTCCAAGCTGCAACCAGAGCCAACATCTACTACACAATATAGCAAGGATATACAGGTTAAAACTTGTAGAGGGAATTTCAACAAAGGAAAAGAAAAGCCTACATAAAATTTGCATTTTGTTTCTATAGGTCATTCTTGGAGGTCACAGCAGTGAAAATTGTTTGTAAATATGAAAAACAAGATGGAAATCATGAGGAGAGGTTATCCATATGCTATCCAGGGTAGCTCCAACTCTGTCTCTAACCTTGGAGTTAAAGAGATTCCTAAGCCCGCAAATAGTTAGCACTGCTCTTCTTTTGAAGCAGCAAAGATTGCTGGGTGTTTGAATGAATTCAATGCAAACACTGTTTAGTTGCATTTACTCATATAATTGAATACAAGATTACCTTTCATGAATCTAACATGTCTGGACTGGATTAATAGTGCAGGCGCTTTGCCAGGAAGATGGCAACTAGTGCCACTTTTCAGATAGCATTTATTTGGGCAGTTTCCCTAATGTGGCTTGTAATTACACTGAACTTCACATTTTCCATAAAGATGTATGCAAATGGAGCTCAAGACCTATTTAGAAGACTTAAGAGATTCATTGCTCTCATGAAGGTTTTGCATTTCAGTGAATTTTGTTCAAGTATTGGTGACCTTATTAAGGGATCCAAACACTTCTGCCTTACCATTTTCACTAAACATGTCTTGTTAATAAATACGCTTTAAAAGCAAGTCAGCAGAGAGAGCTCATCCTTTGAACTAGCACCACGAAGCAATTTCTGCAAGAAGAAATGGCACTTGCGGAGACCGCATCTGCAACAGCACCCCAGCACCAGCGCCTGCAAATGGGCACGCTGCCCCCAGACACGTACGACAGGAGGGTGGAGTCAGGCACTGCCTGCACCTGAAGCATTGGTTTAGTCACCAGCTTTGAAAAATGTCGAGCATCTCCCACAATTTAGGTACCCAGATATCTGCACATACCAGGCAGGTGCTCATAACTCTGCCACTGTCCCTCAGGACTGATGCCACTTCTCTTAACGTGCCATCGCTTTGCTCCTGTCTATTCTGCTTTCAGGGTGTTCTCTAAATCCCCGATGCCAAAACAGGATTTCCAGAAGTACACAAGGCAGGCCTGCTGGATACAACAGTGGAAGAGGGTAGAGAGGCTGCAGGTAACAGCTGCAGGGTGGGAACTGGGGCAAGCTGTTGGTGGTGGGTACCTGAGCAGCACAGGTCTTCAGCAGGACGAACAGAAAAGGACTCACGTATCTTCACCACTTGAGTCACTTCAGATTTCATAGATAAGGATCTCATTTTGTGATCTGCAGGCCCAATCCCATCCCTGCTATAATTAGAAAATAAACCTCCACTGATTTTAGAGGAAGCACCAAGCACCAGTACCTCTCTTCTATTCCCCAGCTGGAGCTGCACGTATTTTTGACAGCTATTTTATACATTCTCTGTGTAGCTCTGGCTGACAAGACTTTTGCCACTGACTACCAGGGAACTAGTCACTATTTGCATATGATTTCAGTAAATATAAACCAAGGAGATTTTTAATTAGAAACCTCAGATAATTTCCATAATACCATTCAGACCAAAATGTTAAAAAAACAAACTCAACATAGGGTAATAGGTACTTCAGAAAGAGACTGACTGCAAAAAAAGGAATGCAAGCAGAACAAAATGAGACAGCTAAAAAGAACTTCCATACATCAATGTTCAATTTTTATAGTAATTTCTGTAGGCTGTTAAAACCAAGAACAAAGCATTTATAATCAGATAACTCACTGGTCTCGCAGCACTTACTGCCTGATGACACCGTAAGCTGACACAAGGAAGAAAGGTTGCTTTTCAGTAGAAATGGGATAAACAACTTAGCCAAAATACTACTTCCCACATTTTGTTTCAGGGATGGTGCAAAATGTTTTGGAAATGCCATAAAACGTATCTTTCAATTTGTTATTTTTTAGGGGAAGAAGGAAAAAGTTGTTTGTTTTTTTTTTTTTTAATGGAAATTCACATTTTTTTCCTTTTGTTTACCAAGAAACTAAATGGTGAATTATACCTATCTATATATCTACAAGAGGTATTGTTCCAAGAACTAGGTACAAGACCAGACACCAGTTTCCTTGTTGTCTGCAACCCCCCTTTGAGGGAGAAGAAAGCCAGTATGTACATGTTAACACACACAGACATTATTCATTACTGGACTGATACACATCAAGTTCACCACCACTTTGCAAGCAAGAAAATAACGGATCAGAGTTAAAGGTTAGGTGGAATGATGATAAATCACACACTTTGTCCCAAACTCATCAGAAACCAGACCTAACCGGGTCCCGTGCAACACAGCAAGCCACTCTGAAAGCAGGCATGCTGCTGAGCAGAGAGAAAGAAGAAATCCATGGCCGTGCTGCTTCTCCACAGAAATTCAGATTGCATTTTCTCCAGAGCAGCACTGAGAAAGCACCCTCAGCTCCGGCAGAGCTAGGCTCTCCTGGCAGCATGCAGCAGGGTCCTGAGCGGGGCTGCTGAGCTGTGGGGAAGGGAAGACCCCAGCAACCTCGCAGCTCAGCACCGGGCGGGAACGCCAAAGGCTGGTTTGTGCTTGCAGACGGGTTTTAAAGAGGATGGAGAAAAACAGGATACAGTATAAGGCTATAAATCCACATTAAGTGCTTTGGCCACGTTTAGATACAGATCTTCGGGGTGTGGCTACTGATAAGAAGGATTCATTTAGAGGAACACACGGGGATTTCACCAGTAAAACACCTGATAAAATCACAGGGACTGAGCGCTGTACCACGTGCAGTGCTAGCAAACACAGCTTTTTTACTTGAGAATACTGCGAACCTGGAGAGAACCTAATTACAGTGAATAAAGAATTTAAAAGGGAGAAAAGGACAAGCCAGAAGAAATATATAAATTTTAAAGACTAAAACTTCTGAAAACTTAAGGTAAAAATTTTAAAACTTATGGAACAAGTTCAGGGAAAAAACAAGCCTTAAGCTGCTGTAAGTCACCGTGATTAAGGAGCATCCCCTAGCAATGCCAGCAGGACAGCACACAGGCAGAGAAGCATTCTGGAATAATGGGACATGAGAATAACAAATGCAATAGTCACAGCCTAATAAAAATGTAAGGACAGATGAGAAATACCAAAAATACAAGCTTCTCTGCTAAAATTAGCCACAGCATTCTGCAGATACATAGTCTACGTTACTAATGAAGAGCAAAACAGTATTGCTTACACAGAACAAAAAGACTACAGAGAAAGAAACACTACAGAAGAGAAGGAAGACCAGGATGACTTAGCTAGAGATATTTAAATGTTGCAATTCAGAAGTTTGCAAACAGCAAGTCTTGTGACTTAAATGTTGTATTAACATGCTATTCTGTGTTGTCTTAAGAAATAAAGCTACAGAAGAAAATGGTGTCAGACATCTATTTCTCTTTTCAGTGTTACCAAAAGAGAGTAATCTAGCTGCAGGAATAAAGGGGCCACGATGAGATCTGGGAAAACTGTACTGTCCTGGAACAGAGAGAGGAAATACCACCGTTCTTCTGACAGTGCAAAGGAAGAAGGGCTTGTCCACCAAATTGTTTTCAGCAGCACTGGACAGGGAATGATCTATAACCAACTCCTTCAGGGGCACAAACACTCCCAAAGAACCTAAAAACGTCTCTGTGAAGGTTAGACTCTCAAAAACAGATGGAAGAGCCTGAACGGACAAAAACAATCCCCCCAAAGAATGGACTGCATACCAAAAGAGAACCAGCCTTGGCACATCTAGATGAGTTCTGTAAGATTTATTTTGTTTGATGAGGTAACAAGCCCCAGCGCTGACAAAAAGGCAGAGAAGTTGTGGAAAGTACTCCCTGCCTGCCGGCCCTCGTCCCACAGCAGTCAGAAAGGAGAATGAGTAGGTGACTAAAGCAGGGTTAAAATCAGAGAAGACAGCAAAAAAAAAAAATGTTAATAGTGATGAGAGTAGCTGTGTGAAGAGTCATCAGTGAAAAAGGGGGTGGCTCACTGCCTGGATTGGGCTGGCCAAGGCATACAAGCAGAGATGGTGGAAACGGGTGTCTGAGCAGGCAGTGTTTATTTACGCTGTTGTTCTATCTAGCCATCTAGTGTTACCATGCTGATGAGAGGCTTTATAATTTCTTCTGTTATTTTAATTTTATATTTACTTTCATCCCAATTTTTTTCTGCCTGGTAAGCTGTCCCACATTAAGGAAGTTTAGATAGAAGGCAAAGGCAACACTCATTCCCTAACTGTGCTTTCCCTAGGTATCTTTTTATCCCAAGGACACGGAACTGTGTGCTAAATTCAGATGTCACCATGCGGTCAGGGCCGACAAATGTTGACTATTTCTTAGAATAATACTCATACTGTAGCTGTCCTTTGTGGTCCTGGGGGGCTTTGTTTGCTGGTACATTACCAAAACAGAGATCCAAACACGAAACCTTTCTTTCCTCAATGTGGGTGTTCAGGAAGTTGCATGCCTGTGAAATCCATAGGATATAATTGAAACAGTTTTGCAATCTAATGAGAGAGAACTCAAAATAGGGCCTTTGTGGTATTTACACATTGAAAACAATTGGGAGTTTTGCCTGAAAAATAGCCAAGGACTGAACCCCCACAGCAACATTTTCCACAGCTCAAAGTCCACACCGGTGCACCATTAGTCCCACTTAGGCCTCAAAAATAAGGCTTAAAAGGACACGAGTAATATATAGGGCTTGGGCCGAGCCTCAACCCAAGGGGAAATTTTCCCCCGAAAGCAATTTTCTTGTTGCTTTCTTCACCGCTGACCAAGATATCGCTTACAAACACTATAAACCACTTTCCTGCTCAGAGCCTGATGGCAAGCAGTCCCTCTCCTAACTTTAACCAAATAAAAGCAACAATAAAACATTGTTTGTACCCATCTGGGCAATTATCACTAGATGCCGGAAAGTAATAATAGTATGTTTGCATAGGAGATGGCAGAGTTTCCAAAATGAAATTAAACTAGGTCCAGGGCAGGAATAATGTGCCATCAAATTTAGCTAGAAGTTGGAAAAAATGTAGGTTGGGGAAAAAGCTTCTTGTCTCAAGTGCTGCTGTGTTTCATCTCTCCTGCCGCTCATCGCTGAGCTCTGCAGGCCCGTGGAGCTCCATGGAGAGTTAAACAGGGCCCTTGCTCAGAGGCCTGGAAAGCTCCTTATCTGCAGATCCGAGCACCTTCTTTTGTTGTGCTGGCCTCTGTTTGTTTCTCCGCTAATCTCAGCAGAGCCCTGGGTTCCTTTAGCTTTCTGCCCTTTCCCGCAGTATCACTTACAGGCCGTGGTGCAGACCTGCAGGCTGAGGCAGCTGGTTCTGGGCATCCCGGCTTTGCAGGCCTCCTTAGATAATAAAACGCCCCAAGCCTGCAAAATTTTAATCTGCGCTGATGTTTTTGTGGTAGTACAGAAGGACGCGATAGCTGCACGTGAACCTCTGCAGAACAGCAGAGAAACAAGAGGAAAGGTGTGGGGAATGGGCACTGTAGGTGAGGGTGGCAGCCCAAGGCTGTAGGCACCAGTGAGAGAGGATTGATGCTGCCAGCGATGGGAGGGAGCGGGTGACATTGCGGGTGGGGCAGGGTGCAGCTGGATCCAGCATGAAAGAGGGCTGGTGTCAGTGGCGGGGTAGGAGGGGCAGAGTGTGGCGGGGGATGAAGGTGGCTGGGTACCAGCTCCCCCAGGACAGCACAGGTTGGAGGCAGCAGTGGCACGCAGCCTGCTGTGCGACATGGGCTGGGACAGGCAGGCAGCAGAGCCTGACACAAACACTGAGCTGCTAGGAAAAAACACAAACCCTGTGACAGACTGAAAGGAGGAGAGAGGAGAGGAAGGGAGATGCAATTATAAGGCACTCACAAGCCCCTGCACTATTTCAAACGCTGCGAGTACAATGCAAAAATCACTGCAGGATCCGGATCCAAAATAGCGATGACAGGAAGGTGTTACTACAGCCTTACCATGATATCGTGTATGCCATAGCCACAGGAACAGCACCCCAAAAAAAGGAGGGTTTGATGTACGATTTTTAACTTCTGTTTCACGCTTATTTTCTGTTTAGAAGAAAAGAAAGGCTGCTGTCACAAAAACTTTCGCAGGGAAGTTTGTTTAATCTCTAATTTTACAACAAGCCCTTCCCCTT
The DNA here is from genome assembly GCF_009769625.2 of Cygnus olor. Classification (NCBI taxonomy): domain Eukaryota; kingdom Metazoa; phylum Chordata; class Aves; order Anseriformes; family Anatidae; genus Cygnus; species Cygnus olor. The sequence goes on along the minus strand of NC_049180.1, from coordinate 15,333,078 downwards.
CATCCCAAAACGCAGTCTTTTAGTAAAGCAGAAATATCATTTCCTATCACAGGGCATGCAGCTACGTCAAATAAGCATGTCAGAAAAGCACAGACTATTTGGCAGGGGGTGCAGGTGGGCTGCCTGCTTTAAAACCTCTGCATTTTTCTCTCTTCCTGCTTATTGGGAAATTAGAAGCAAACCGGCCAGCTGCATTTTAAACCTAATGGATCCTGAGGCACTTCCTCTGTCCGCTTTCTCTTTACCTCTTTTACTGCAGAATCTGAATCTATTTGTTATTTCAAGTGTTGGCCTATTTTCAGCAGCGATTATGATGGTACCACAATGTGCAACTTGACATCTCCTTCTCTCCTCTCGTTCAAAGCCTCCCAGGGCCCAGCCATTTCACACAGGCTTGCTTTAGGCATTTATTAAATATGCACCTTCCAGTAGGGTTTAAAAACACCAACTAATCTCATCAGAGGCCAGAGACCTCCAGATATGTAAATCTACATCTGTTCCTCTTCAAAGGAAAGATTCTCCTGGATTACTCCAGGAGAAATGCATCCCACCCGGATATAGCCACTGAACCAGAGAAAAAGAACTCCCATGGCAAACGTGCCACCTCAAACTCGCCAAGATCCAACAACAATGAAATTACACTTAATGTAATTCACTGTTAGCTTTAAGAAGCAATTAAGTAAAAGGCAGTACAGCACTTGCCCTAGGCTGTTGGTTCCAACAGGGGCCGGTGGAAGAGGCATATAATGTTAAAATTGGTAGCGTTAGTATTAACATAAGGATGAACTGTAGGTGGCTGCTCGACTACAGCGCTGTAGAAGAGCAGAGTCCATTAAAAAGCAGCAAATCCCCATTTCTTCTAAAGCGTACCGTAGATGTTTGCCAGTGAAAGCATGCAGCAATATAATTAACTATTAGATTTTTATTAAACAAAAAACAGGATTCCCCTTCTCCCTTCCGAATGCCCCACCAGCACCTTCACCTTCCCACACTGAGAGGCAAGATCAAACAATTTTATGAAAAATATTTCAAAGCCGGTAGAGAAGAACTACACATTTCACCGTAGTAGAGCAATATGCACCCGGCACATACACTTCCTAAGAAGGAACAAGCCCTCGTTTAGCTTTTTATGTCTGATTTTGTATAATATCACTTTAAAGGTAAGCACAAAGGATTTTTCTCAGCGCCAAGTCATGCTCTGTACACATATGATGAGTTTCACAGGTGAACCAGAGATGCTGCACACAAAATACAGCCTTAAAAATAAATAAATTTGTTAACCAGAAACTATGGTGAAATCTATTCATAGAATAAATATTTATTCTACTATTCATAGAATAAATTTGTTAACCAAAAACTACGGTGAAACTATTTTTCATTCAGATGTATCCTGTGGTGTATTGACCACTGCTGAGGTTCACAATTTGACCATCAACACAATCAATCTGAATTTTCTATTATCTCCCCTTGCACATTGTTATTTGAAATATCTTTGGAAAGCTGCTTTTTGGCTAAAACAGAGAAATATCAATCTATCTGCTTGGGAAAAAGGTTATGTGATTATACATGTAAATATTATTTTAAATAGTCCTGAAATACAGTAGATAAATTTGTGATTAAATCATTCACTCAAGTTTTTAGCTACTTAAAATATTTATATATATTTCTCAGATTCTAAAAAATTTCTTGGCTGGTGCCATCATTTGTACATTATGAATTCTGCGTAACTAGAAGAGGCTGGTGCAATGATTTTAATATGCTTAAGGTTTATAAAAATGCAACTTTATGATTAAAGGGATGGAAGATTTTTATTTTATTTATTCATTCAAAAGGCAAAACGTAGCAACTACAAAGATGTAGGGAAAAATATCCCCTGAGAAATTCAGAGAAGAGGGGAAACCTTGTTTCGAAAACAGTGAAAGGCATTTTAAATGACTTAAAATAAAAGTTAATGTCTAATGAAGCCATTGCGTAAAAAGTGAAACTCAGATGCTCAATTAGGGCTTATATTTTTCTCACAGATAAGATCTGAGCGAACTCTTTAAAAGTCAACATTATCTGTCATAACAGCAGTCCTACCTCTCCCATTGCAAACAAACCACACAAAAAGGAGGGAAAGATGAAACAAGGGATAGGGGCAGTGTGAATGGAGCCTAAATCTTTTAATTAACACCCTCTGAAAAGCACACTCTTTTTCCACCAAACTAATAAAAAGTGTGAGTGTGGGGTCTTTGTTGTTGTTCAAGCCTTGCCTGCACTCTAAGGAACTGAGAAAAGGCTAATCAGGGTTATTTAAAGCCACTTTCTACTTGCCAGGCTCCAATATCTCATTAATTCACTCTTACTTGGCATCATTGTTTGATAGTGTTTGAAAATCACCAAAGAAACAAGGATTTCCCCTAATCCTGTCCATCAGAGGTAACTCTCTAGAAGACGATACCACGCCACAGCGCGCAGGACGTGCAAAAGAAGTGAGTGCTGGGGAAATATCCCCTTTTCATCAGGAACTGTATCACTCTGCGGCTCAACACACACCTGACATCTGATGAGAGCGTGCCTGTTTGGGTCTGAACTTTACAAAAAAGGAATACATTAAGATGATAGTTTAAAGGAATTATCATGAATAACTAGTCTTTGCTTGAAGCTATCGGCTGGCTTCTTTAATCATACTGGTGAGGGCTTGACACAGACAAAATTAGTAGTTGTCCGGGTGTGTATTTAAGTTATGAAAAAGAAAGGAAATTTTGATCATAGTCATAACTCCGAGAAGCTATTTCTTTGATTACCTTGTTGTCACAAACTACAGGATTTGATTAAAGATGATGACTGTCAATCTAGGATTTTATTTTCAATTTTTATTGGAACAGCACTTGCTCTGGGGGCTGGAAAGAAATCCAGATTATAGCAGCATGCATGTCTTCAGCTCAGGAATGATCTTTGTCCAAAGTCACCTGAACTGAATTCCAGTTCCCTTTCCAAGAAGTTTCTCTTATGTACGAGCCAGCCCTTTATTGCTCACCCACATTAAAAACAAAACAAAACAAAAAAAAACAAAACCCGACCACACAGAGCTATATCCAAACTACATTTTAAAGCAGCAGTACATAACTGCGTGCTGTCTCCCCAGAGGTTTCAGTCAGCAGCCTTTGGATGACCAGGCCTAGCTGGCCTTCAGGGGACCAAACTCTTCATAGAGCTGTTCTTAAGTAGCCCCAATTTCCTTTTATTTCCTGTAAAAGGCACAAAGTAAGATTTCCTTACAAGAAGAGTGCAGCGAAGCAGCCAAGAATCACGGCCGACAGTCTAGTTTCATACGCATCTTCAAAATGCGATGTTTTTAGCCAAGCATTTTGTCCCATGATATCTTATTTAGGTGTGTCGTGTAACTTTTTATTTTTTGATTAGGTACAAAGTGACGCAAAGTTCAAAATCAAAGAGTTCAAAAGATGTAAGATTGCCACTGCGGAGCTGTATCCCAGAACATCCAATTGTCATGGCCATGCCCATCTTTTTGAGAATGCTGATAACAGATGCTAATTGGGAAAGATTCGGAGGCTTCATCACACAGACTGCCTTCGAACTTTTCAGAGGAAAGGCAAGTCTTCAGCCCACAGACTGACTTTATAGTCTTCCAAAACAACGATCTCTCTTCATTATTGGTTTTTAGGGTGAGCCAAAAATTGAGGAAGAGTAACTGTTGTACTCTCACTGCAAACACAGGTGGACCACCGCAGCAGCACTGAGTTACCCCAACTCTCCCAACATCCCAGCTCAGATGCTGTTAGCACTGGGTTTATCGCTAGTCTTAAAGCTCTGTACACCATTAATCAATCATGTTTGTTCATTGTTTATGGCTCATGGAAACCACCTGTGAAATGGGCTAGTGTTCCTCCTACCATTCTTGTTTCCTAGCTCAGAAGAACATTAACCTCTGACTTAAATTTCTTTGGTTATTGCAAATTTTGTTCCGTGCTGCTGGCAGCCAAAACTTCCAGAGCTAGTGGCAGGCACAGAAAACAATGACTTCAGCAGCAATTGATCGCCAACAAGCAGGGCAATGGCATCGGTTAATGCCACTACCACAATGCTCTGATACTTTTTGACAGTCTTTGATATTTCCTCTGTATCACAAAGAAATGTCCCAAACTCAAAACTCTCCGTTCAATTTTTCACATTTCTAAGTGCAGTTTCAGTTTTAATCCATATCTTTAGAAAGAGCTTACTTTGTCTCATGCATTTTATATGCCCTTTACTATTAGGCGGAAGGAAAATGTAAGTATTGATTCTGGACTAGGTAAGTTACTGAATCATGAAGACATATGCTGAAACTGCAGCATAAAATGTATTCTATAAAACAGAGAAAAATAAGTAGAAAATGATTGCAGCACAAATTGTTTATGAATCCCTGTAGAGCAGCGTTGTGTAACACACAATGGGGAGAACCCCTTATGCCCAGCCATATACAATCTAAATAACACTTTTTCCCCACACTTGATAAAAATCAACCAACAAGTAGAAAGACTATGCCACAAAATTTATAATAAATTTAATAGGCAAGTCATTCATGCCCACAGCATGTGACCCTGGACAATTCTGCCAAAAAAAAAAAGGAGCGGTTTAAACTTTAAATATTGGGAATATTTTGATAAAGCTTAAGGTTTATGTCTTCATTAAAAGGCCAGTTAGCATTTACATCATATGTGAGGAATGCAGACTGGTCTCATATTGCAAAATCTGCCCAATTTTCAAACCTCTGTGTTAGCTAACTCTGAAGATATTTCAGAAGTTGAGAAGATTAGCTTTTTGTGTGTTCCGAGGCATAATAAAAATAGATACATCATTTCCCAATATAAAATGAGAATCCAGTCAGTAGCCTAATGTTGATAAATGGAGGCTTTCAATTCTGGTGGACACTTCACCTTATTTTATATTACAATGCTGCTTTATTGCCACTGCTGTGGTTGTGAAATGTCACTGATTCTTCGGCTAATTAAAAGATGGGCAGCAGATTGCCATTAATGAGATTTGGCTTCCACAAAATAAGGCTCTCTTGGTGTGTGGCTGCGTAAGTCAGCTAAGAGAATCAGACCTCCCCTTAGATGAAGGGAATCTGTACAGATCACATCGAAGTAAATCTAAAAGTAATCCGCTGTATAAAAGAATGAGCTTTTTGCAATTGTATTTGAGCGTATGCAGGGGTCCCCCTTAGGGTTTTGCAGCCTCAAAGATAACACTCACTTGAGCTGGAACCTCTGAAGAAATACATAGCCAGCAGAAAAAGATTTAGCTTGCAGGTCTGCTCCCAAGTATATGACTACATTAAAAACAAAAACAAAACAAAGAACACCCAAAGATATTCTTCTCCATGCTTGAGTTGCACGGTGGTGGAAAACAGACAGCAATGTTAAAAACTGCTGCTAAAGAACTCGAATTTTTATCTCCAGTAAGACCTTTACTCTTCTGACTTTTTTGAAGATCAAAAAAGGTCAAGAAGGCAAAAGAGCCTGATCTTTTGTGTGGTAATGATCCTATTTTACCAAGTTACTAAGCCCATTAAAAAAAGTAATATATAAGCCCTTTTAGCCACATATACCTAGAAAGATGGAAATTTACAGGTTCAGACCTGCTGACTTCAGTGAAGCTACACCTAGCCCACTACCCCTTGAACCAAGGGGCTGTGACACCTTTTCCATCTGGAGAGACAAACGCCAAAGCGTTCTGGAGAGGAAGCCCCAGCCCTCTGTACCAGAGAGCAGTCAGGCTGTCCAAATTCACTGGTGACCCATTCCATGTGCCAGGACAGAGCTTTAACCTTTGGGGATAACAGCCTTGGGTGAGGAACCCCTAACCTGCAGTAGGGGAGAAGCCTACCCAAGAAAGGGCTCCTGGTGGTGCTCAAGGTGACGTGAAGGTTCCTATGCCAAAGCTGAAAAAACTCTGGTTGCAACATAGGCCTGCACAAGTTCCCTCTTTGATATATAAGGTCACATTAAGCTCTGGAAGAAATTTTCCCTAGTCAAGCTACAGCTGGGATGAATTCATCTTAAGATCTTTGGAGGTTTTTTTCTGTTCTCAGAGCTCTAAGTAACTCTCAGCAAGGCAAACATACACATAGGATATCAATCCACATGCATCAGGATGTAGGCCAGCAGCAGTCTCCACAGGGTTAGAAAAATTTCCTGCATCATCTTGTAATTACATCATTTTCCTTAAAGTAGGGTAAACACTTTCTGGATCATCAGATAGTGGCCACTGTTTGAAACAGGACATCTGCCCACACAGGCCATTGGCCTGACCCCCAGACGATAGTTCTTGTTTTCCTCATGTCCTATATTATTTTATGTAGTCTATCTACATATAAAATATACACGATACAGATATATAAAATTCAAATAGAGACCTTAGAATTGATAAATACAAGCTGCCAACCCAAACCTTCCCAACACCTTCTCAAGTAGCTTTTGTGCAGTGATGCTGACAACAGTCTGAGCTGCAATTAGAGGGATGTGAAAGTTCAAAGCCACGTCACAGCTTCAGTCCGCCTTTCTTTCCCCCACTTGTTTGAATTTTCTGCTTTTGGTTTTCTTAGGAAGTGTGCATTTTTAGTGGTTAGCTCAGGGGACTCAGTTCTGTTCCCAAATCTGTAGATAAGATACTAAAAGAGACCTTTGTCTTACTCTCCTACATAAGAGAAAATAAGAATTTATGTCTCCGAGTTGAGAAATGATGGATCTTTTGAGCTACTTTTATATTCATTGGTTCCACTTCTGCTATTTTTTAACAGTTTAAAAATAAACAGTAAACTACAGAAACAGAATATATTCAGAGAAGTATTTTAATTAAAGGCGCTTCAGTGTCCAGGCTCAGGATACTGAAAATTCCTAGGAGACTGCTGATTTGATATACAGCATACATATATGACAGACAGAAGGATCAATAAATACACGCTTTTTTCCTACCACATAAGCCTTTTGTTTCCTCTCCCCCAGTGCACTTAGGGGACTTTCTCCATCAGAACAGCTCATCTCCAAGTGACACCAACATGAAAAGTGAAGCTTTTTCTTGCCTGCCTTTATGACTCGTCCATCATTGGTTAGTATTTCCAAGTTTTAATTTAAGAGTGCAAAAGGAAATACTGGCCACTAAGGATCTGGTTTTAATTTGAGAAATCTTCCAATTAATAGGAAAGCTTAATTAAAACATCAGTTAAGCATCCATAATATTGACTTAATGGTGAGAATCTGCAGAAGTGCTCAAGGAGATTTTTTTTCCACGTGTAAAATTAACATTAGTGACTTTCAAAGGTCTTAAGTAGCCGTTATTTGGAGAACGGTTACAAAAATTAAAGCCAGACAGCAATTATGACAGTTTTAGAAGTGCTGGACAGCTCAGCCTTGTTGTAAATGTACTGTTATCCAAAATAAATTCTTCATTTATTTACACAAATCTTTGATATGTATTAAAAAAATCCTTGATTTCCTCACGAATGTCTAACCTTTGGCCACTCTTTAGTGAAGCTGCATTTTCTACAGTGTACTCCTGGAGAACAAAGTACAGCAGCAACTGGCAAAGTTTTTGAAAATACTACTGGGGGAGGCTCAAGGAGCCAAAATCATTATTTTTGTATGGAGTGTTTCATACCAAACACAAACACTGGGGGGTCTTGACTGAGCTCCTTTGCCCTCCTGCCGTTTATGCCTATGATATTGGGCAATTATACAGCTTTGGCTGAAACAGTATGCTGGATAGGAAATTTCTCACTTATTGAGGGGTTTGGACTGTATTCGTCAACAAAAATGGGACCGTTTAGTAATCCTAATGAATTTAAGGGGCAAATCACCTCGCTCTGCTCCTCAGATCTAGCCTTTTCCTAAGTTTTCCCATCTTTAAACAGGATACACATCGCTCTATGCGGTTTGAAACTTAAAGGAAACCCGAGTCCCAAATTAATGTAAAACTACACCACAAATAAGAGTTCTATGGCTGAATAAGTCTGCAGGAGTTGCAATTAATGAGACTTGGCAGTGGCTTTTGCCAGCGTGCTTGTGCTACCGCTGAAGCGTGCACACAGACACAACACAGAGCCTTACACATTGCAAGGGAACTATAAAGGACATGTTCCATTAATCAAACTACTTTGCTTTTGCCCAATACTTATTCCAAACACACTTGCATATTAGAAGGATTCCCAATGATGAAAGTGTTTTGTGTAATCTTCCTTAAGACATCTTTTAGGGAAAGTTTGGGGTTAACCCTTTTTCTCTCTTCACTTTTAGAGTGGAGCTTCTCATGTGAAACTTCTTGATTTCTCAAAAGATTTCTGTACTATTTCAACTCTACACTATAGTTTGTTCTAATACGCACATACACCTTTATGTGTATTATGTATGCATCTCAGATATCACTATTGACCTCAGATGTAACCAGAAGTTTCCTCAAAGTCTGCAGTAAATACTCATTTAGTGTCATTTACTTGGTCTCGCAGGCTGGCAAAGGATCTTGAGCCTGTGGGTGATCGTGCAGAAGACTTTCATATATTATGAATTATATGAATTCCGATAAGAAAAGCCACCTGAGGCAAAGAGGGTTAGCACCCTCTACTAACACACCTCCAGCACAGAGCAGGGATATCCCCAACAAGCCAACCAAGTGCGAGTGGCTCCAAGGAGGATTTCTGCCAGCAACCACCTCCGTGGCCCACTGCAGGCTGCCTGTGCCGCCCACAGCCCTCAAAGGCCAGCCCAGGACCCTCCTGCTTTCCTCAATGCCAACAGCCATGGGGTGAGTGAGCTGTCACCTCCCCACAGAGGCATGCATCCTATTTCACTTCTCTTGTCTTCCCAGACACGTATTTCCTGCAGAGCATCCGGGTTATGAACTCTTTTTTTTTTTTTTTTTTTTTGAGGACTGCCAGCCCATTCATCCCTCTGCTGCTGTGCTGGTCAGCAAACTTTGCACGTCAGGGCAGGAGGTGCCTGAAAAGGCTGGGGCAGGGGGAATGTCACCACGCGGAGGCTGCTGTCCCCCTGCCTCCTACAGCGCTGATTAATTAGCACAGCAGCAGTGCCAGGCCCTTTCTGCCAAGCCATGGTTGGGCAACACGCTGACAAATGTCCTGGAACCAAACGTGTACTTTTCAAAAACACAAATTAAAAGATGCAGATTAGCTTAGGGTATCAGCAGCAGTATAATTGCTGTTTTAGGAGGAGGGCCAGCAAGACCGCAAACAACTACCTGTTTTCTCATTGTTCTCTTTTAATAAGAGTCAACTTTGCAATTAAACTACTCCCTAAAAACACACATTGAAATGATTCTCCCCTGGCTAGTAGGTCTGAGCACTGGCTCCATGCCCTACTGAAGGAACAGTTACTAGTCTGCAAGCAAGATGTTTCAATACCTACAGAGACGTACTTCAAAGGGTGCCATTGCCATCAGCTCTGAGCATCTCTTCAGAAAGAAAACACAGGCTCTCAAGAGCAGACCAGATCGGTCCTCTGCAGCTATAACATTCACTGATAATTTCTGTCCAAGCGTGAGAAACAATACTCTGTTATTATTTTCCTTTTTCTTAGTTATGGAACGGTAAGGCAAAAGAGGAGTTACATCAGGTTATAAAACAGCAATATTCCTCTGACTGGGTAATCGTTCTGCCTGTACCCAAGGCACAAGGATTGCGTGAAATACTTCAGCAGTGTTAGGCCATTACCTTCCATGGGCTCTGTTAGTTTCAAACTTCGTACCAGAAACACAAATGGTCTCTTCCATGAGTAGAAACCAGACTAGTGCTACTCCAGCTTCATAAAGTGAAGACAAAAATAAAATGGAGATGACTCAACTTTTTTGTGGCATGTTTCACTGTGTGAAGTACATCTCCTTTCTTGTTCTGCTGATTAAATGTGCTGTAGATGTCCAAAACTCTTTGAGAGATGGCTCAAAACTCCTTGAATGACCTTTCTCACCTCAAAGAGTTTTCTGTAAGGAAATTTTCATGGACACGCATCCATCTGGCACTTGAGTGTGCAGAGGCCATATAGAGCTGTACATTTGCCAAGCAGAGCCAGACCTCCTGAATTTGGTGCTCAGACAGTTGTAACAAGAGGAAGGACAGCCATTTGTTGTTCCACAGCCTTTTCACTATCCAACATCAAGTTGTCAGGTGTATAAATGCAACAAAATACAATAAACTATGTTGCAGTATTCCACATTTTATGTAGTTCCATGTGAATTTACACACTATTCATGTAGCCAATGTGCAAGTAGAGCAAATATTTGCAATATTCAAGTCACCATCCACAAATGGTTTGTAAATATTTTACCTTTTAAAACCCACAGATTTTGTTGGCAGTCTTCACTTGCTCTGCCAATATATATATATATATTTTTAAATCAATGGAGAGATGCAGAATAAGATCCCAACACAGGGGTATGCCACTCTGAACGGCAGTCAAAATTCTACAGCTAATGAATACTGCAAAACATGGGGGTGAGAACAGAACCCAAATTGCAGTCCCAGAGCTACACTGAGACAGAGAAACTCAGCTAAAAGGGGCAATTGGCTTTTAAACTATTTCACTCAGCAACAATTTTTGCTATGGTACAACTATATTAAAACTGCAAAAGGAAGAAAAATAGAGGTCTTAGTCCATGGAGCTGGGTTAGGACAGTCTGGATGCTTCACACAAATTATAACCTGACCCTTCTAGCCAAGGGGAATCTCTTCTAATCAATGACTGATGAGAAAGGGCTGGGAATACCTTCTCTGTTGCTGCCCTGCTTGATCTTCTGACATAGACCTAGAACTTCTTAATGTTGCCAGTGAAAAAGTGCATTCTGTATCTACCATCTGCTGAAGCTTTATAACACCCTAAAGAAGCTTTATAACACCCTAAAGTGTCCAGAACATGAATAATCTTGCTCCTAAGGACTAAATTACTTTTTCATGCTTTTCCCCTCGGTAATTAGGACATCCTGCATCCCTCCTGCGTGTGAAGGCAGACTGCCTTACTAGTGGCACTTGAGAGGAATGACAAACATCGAGCAGCTTGTGCTGCAGCCTCACCATCCCTGTGTTCACAGAGCTCCTGCTGAACTCACACAGCTCCTGGGGGACAAAAGCACACACTAAACACTTCACGAAGCACCAAGCAACACAATGCTTTATTGGGGACCCCAAATTACTCCACTGATTTCAGTGCAATGAAACCTAGGTGGCTTTCAGCACGCCCAGTCCAGCAGCACAGAGGGGCTATTCCTGATTTTGCCGCCCCCTGCTCACGACAGGGCAATGCACAGAGCATTTTAACAATAAATAAATCAGGCAGCATACAGCTTACAAGCATGTAGCACTGCTGCCTACCTAAAAGTCGTGGTGGTGTGCTTTAAGAGTATTCATGTTATCACCTGATCTTCACTACTTACCATAATAATTAATGTACAAGCAGTGCTCAGAGGGACCAGCTCCAAGGCCACAGAGGGGAAGAAGAAAGAGCACATTTCAAGAGGATTCCTTTTTTTTTCAAATAAATAAAGAGATACTTGGAAACCATATCAAATATCTAAAGCTCAATTTAATAACCACTTTTTACAGAGCTTTTTTGTTTTCTCTTGAATTATGTAATATTATCTGAAAAAGTAGCATCTATAATTAACTGACAAGAGGACTGGAATTAAGTAGGAGGGAATAGTGATAAAAAGCACGCTCTTTATCACCCAAATTTAGTGAATTTGTACTTAAATTGAGGCTTGGGGGTAAGAATACAGTAGCGAAAAATTACCAATCCAACTTCTAAATGGGTGTAACGCTGTTTTTTTCTTCCCTGCTAGTCTAAAGTACAGCAGAGATTTCACTCATATCCACAAAAGCCAGCTCTCATGAAGCAAAAACGGCACAAATAATTTAGCAAAAAAAAGTGCTGAAACATGCTTTGTCCCGTTGCCAGCAGTGGCATTGTCCTAAGCTGACTTCCCCACAGTGTCCCTGGGTAGGTAACACATTGGTCTGCAAGACCAGCTCAGCGCTGGCCGACCAGTCCTCGCCTCTGACCTTCCTCCTCCCAGCAACCCCTCCAGGCACCAGCCTGGCCTCCTCTGCCAGTGTACCGCAGGCCCCAGTTCTGAGACCACAGTGAAGAGGCAGGCTGCGGGTGAACCTGACACGGGGAACCCCAACAGGTAAGCCATTCACCTCCCCGACATCAATCGTGAATTCCTCCTGAGAGGACACCACCTCTGAAAAACACCCTGTGGATGAACGTCTCCATCACAATGACAATTCTGGCCCTGCTGAGCCCTTTCCTTCCTGAAGTTCTGCTGTTATAAGAAAGCATCCCCTTTGAAGATCAGACCATCAGAATACATTAGTGTTTAAGGGAATTAACACTTACTCGATCCTGCAAAATTATTTAACATAGACTAAATTCAAGAAAAAAAGGACAGGGGAATATTTTTTTAACCAAGAGGAAAGCGTAGGAAGTGGGTAACATTTACTGAACATTGCTGTGAAGTTGCAGCAAAGGTCTCAGCCTTCCTTATCCTCCAGCTGTGGTAGCCCCTCTTGCCTTGCCCGGCACCTCCATGGCCAGGGCCAGGGCCCAGCCGCTCCTCCAAGTTACCTGGCGCTACCCCGCGAGCATGAAGGCAACAGATCACTCCCTTAGCCTTTTCTAGTGAGTACAGGTTGCCATAAAAAGCAGACAGCTCCTGGTACAGCCAGCTAATTATATGGTTGCTACAAAATAACGGAAACCCAGAGTAATTACCCTGTTGTAGGCATTACTGCTAACATGCTAACTCTTATCTCAGCAGCGCCGCGGATAATTAGCTCGTGTCGCCACACCAGTATTTTACTGTGTGCAGTTTTGCACCTCAAAAAAGGTAAAAGAGTTCTGTGATTAATAACTGCTCCAGAAAGTTTATAAAAGACCCAACTGCTCGAGAGACAAAGGAGCACAGAAGCTTCAGCTGGCCGAGAGATCAAGTGCCAGCAACAAATGCACTCTGTGATGGAAAACCTGATTAAAATTTCTCAAAGAAATCATTATGGGTGAGAAACTAATTGAAAGACCTCCCTCCTGCCAGAGCTTTGCTAGAAAGAGACGACTTCAAAGACGTAGAGGGAGAGCTAATGTTTTCACACTTAAAACTGAAAAAAGGCAATCCTCATGTTTGTGTTTGTTCAGTACACACTTCCCAAATGTTGCCCCCTCACGCTCTAAATCTGCTGGGTTGAAGATCTAAACCTTGAATATACAATGCACTTTAGCTAGGGTGGATGGTGCTATTCTTCCATGCTGTGTGCCTGTCTATTCATGCGCTTTTCTTCTTTCTTCTTCAGACTGATATATAGTAAACAATATGGTTAGCCACTTAAAATTCTCGAGGTTATTAAAATGTGAGCAGCGTTTTTCTTCTCTCCTGGATTTCATCTGGAACCACTACCTAATTAATATCCAGAACCCAGCAGGAATCTGAATAATAATAAAAATAAAAAAAACTTTTGTTGTTCCTTGAATAAATCTGTGTAATTTAAACCATAATCATGGGGATTTCATCAAAAGTAACTCGGGTCTTCCAAATCCCACATCATCGTTACAAACAACTTTGTAGTGCGTTTTCCAAGGCAAGATATCTCTGCGCTTTCATATTTTAAAGGCAACATTTCTAATGACGGCAAGAACGCATTTTATATGTAAGCAGTAGAATCCGGACGGTTTGAATCCCATGTACTTCCCCCTATCTTCCACCAACGCGTACACCGTACTGTAAGGGATCAGTTCATACAAATCCTTCTCTCTCTCAAAGACACATTGTCTTATCTGTCGAGCGCTAAGGTGCAGTTGGAGTATAATGCAAGTCCATTTCTCACAAGCTTAGAGCTTAAGCACTTTGTTATTGGTTATTAGGGCTGGACTCCTAGAGATAAACCTACAACTACTATACACCAGTGAAGGGCAAATAAGCAAAATCCCTGACAGAAGTCTGTTGTAAAATGATGAATAAGCCTCCTAAATTGCCATAAGGCGCTAGTCACAATGGAATTGTATTTGTCAGACATGCATTGTAACCCTAAGGTTATCATAGTGGGCCAGCAGATACAGGAGGAGTGCTTAACACTATCACCCCCTAATCATATCTCCTACAGGCTAAAAACTCTGCAGGGAGCATTACCACTTAAAGAGGTGGTAGTGTTTCTATGGACTGAATGTAGACAGCTTTGGATATAAAGAAAAAACCTACAGAAAAGGCTGACAGATATATTCACCCAGGCCGCTCACCAGTATATCCGGAATTGAGATATAAAAAAGTCCTCGCAAATCATATCCCCAAGGCTGGGGTTCTAAATAATAAAATACTGTAGATTACTACTTTATTAGTTTTTAAAAAGCTTATGAAAAATTATCTTTTGCCTGTGGGAAGACATTTTATCAGAAATTATAGCAACTCCAACAGTTTTAAGATATCAAATTTAGAAACTAAGCAGCTGTAGGAAATAGATGATGTTATATCCTATTCGTGCAAATTAAATTCTCAAGTTCTAGCACCCCTATAAGTTATTTCACTGTATTTATCTTAAGCTTGACTAACACTGATGTACAGTGCAAGCCATGACAAGCTAGTATTATAAATCCTTGATATCACTGGAAGTGGTAAGGAACACAACAGAAGTCTTCTTCCTCACTGAAAAATACCAATTCAGGGGAACGTTTGCACTCGTAACCTTCTGTCTGGACCTGATGTGCACCATAGGACACAGACAAGTGAGCAAAAGCAGTTCCAGAACAGTCAAAAGCCCAGTGATTGGGACACCCCCCAAGAAACACTTCGGTCTTTGCAGGATCTGGAGCAAGGAATTGACCTCGGGTTTCCCTGTGGCCCAGCTGACTGCTCTGGTCACTGGGCTGTCGTCATTCTTGCTTGCTTTATTCCCCTCCCCACTCTCTATGGGCTATTGAACATTTAATTATTTATACCAAGTGGAACAACTCCAACAGTAGAGATTGAGATACACCGCATGCACCTGCTCTTTCATTCATATTTCTGCATCAGAATAAAAATTTAAAAACCTTGACTCTTTTAGGACAAAGAATCATTTTCTCAATAGTCATACACATTATGTGACAAAAGAGAAAAGAAAATGGTCACAGTATTTGTAATGCTACATTTCCTTTTCTTCCATAGTTGTTTGTAATCATATATAATCACAAATATATTCAATATAGTAAGTCTTGGGAAAAAAAATTAATTCTGATCATTCTAGCACCAGTTAAAGAGTCCTTGTCCTTAAGGACGGAGCACAAGGCAGTTCTCATTCTCATTCCAAGCATTTATCAGCCCACTAGTAGCATGCTGTTTTTTAAATATTAGGTGTAATTTTTAAGTATAGCAGAAATAGCAGAACAAATGATTTCAATAAAATCTATTTAAAAGAATCCACAAATAGAAGTGGCAGTTTTAAAGCATAACACTATAAGATAATAACTAGCAACAAGTTAGAGCTACGCGTTACAATTCCTCTGCAGTCTTTGTGATGATTTAGAAAGCCTTTTGATTTCATTTCTGTTTAGGCAAAAGAAAAGTAAGTATCAACTGCTCTGCAGTGATACAGCAACAGAGCATAAGTGCTGGTTTTACTGATCTAAGAAGATCTAATTAGAAGCCCAATTTCTGGGCGTTTTTCAAGTGCTTTCTTTAGTCTACATTAGAGTCATTCATATGAACCTCTACTGCTTTATACCATTTGTTCTCTGGATTCTTTTTTACCACTCATGTAAAAAAAATCAGCTTCCTTCACCCAAAATACAGAACAAGTAACCAACTACTTTGAAGTACTTCCAACTCTGTTCTAAGAAAAGTTGGGTTTCAATATTTATGAGATTAAAACACCACAAAAAAAGATGTAGTCTTACTAATCTGTACTGAACTGTACTAATTTGTACTGAATGACAAATTCGGATGCTGCAAGAAACCACAAGGGAGTAAACTCCTTGGACTCAGCAGGAAGGATATTCTCCTATAACCACAAAGGACAGAAAGACAGAGCTCCCTTTCAGGTGCTGGCCTCTCTGTTCTGACCAGGAAGATAAAATTTTTACTACCTCCTGTATGCCCATGTATCCATGCACTAACATATATATGAAGCACATCACTTCATCTAAAATCACTGGTGGGCCCCATTTATAAACATGCTCATCCTCTGACTCAAAGTCAATACCCATTGCTCTTTGCTCCTGGTACTCAGCTGAAGTTCCCAGTGGTTCTCTAGGGCAGACCCTCCTCAGCTTCCCTGCACCAAGATCCCAGCATTTGGATCATACGAGGTTTGGTTTTGTTTTTAAGAAGGTGCCTACTATTTTTCTCCTGCTAGGCACCTCTCTTCCAATATCCCATGTCTCATTGGCTCCGCTGCAATTTAATATGATGGAGATTTACACCCCTGGAGGCTGTAGCAATGCTTTTCAGGAAAGAGTCAGCCTTTTGGCTTCTCAAGCCAAGAACTCAATTTCATTGATTGTTTGATTTATGGTGCAAAACCACTTATTGCAATTTACAGAGTCACCACTCTCACTCTCTTGGTCTAAAAAACCATTGTTTAAGTAACAGCAACAGTGCTTTTCCTGCCATGGAAATTAGTATATTGCTGTTTCCCATTTAAAAGTAAATACTAAGGCTATCAGTAGCAAAAAGATAATACAAAGAAAGCAAAACTGTACATCAGAAACACTCTTACCAAGGAATGCTAGTGAGTATCCAACAAAAGTTTTCCTACCTTTAATTTTCAGCCTTACATAAGCTGAGACAAAGTACTTTCTATAATGTTTTAATCCCACACGTATGGGATATGCAGACATTTAATGTGATATGCAGCTTGAACCCCACCAAAAGAGTCCTTTTGAATTACTGTAAGCACTATACTTGCCCTCCAGTGAAGCTGCATTGAAGAGCAGCCAGTTAAAGCAGCTAAAGCCCTCACTCGTGGCAAGCAAGTGGGTAAAAGCTCTCCATGTGGAAAAGGGAAGGATTTTATTTTATTACAAGGTGTGGTGTGCTGCTGGCATTGCAACGCCTTTCTAGAGGGACTAAGGATGGGATTGCAAGAGGTAAGGTATTATTGGTGAGGAAATGATCAGGAAAGAACTAAACTGTTCCATGTGATTAAAAAAATACAAGAATGTGACATCTCCGTGACTGCTACAGCTGAGGAATACCCATCCTGAGGTACTCAGTTACATCAGAGTAGCTTCTTCTGCTTTGCAGATGCATGAGTAGCCTTTGAGGCTCTAACCTCTGGGATCAGTAATGGCAGATACTATTTTCTTTTCTGCTCAACCCTGAGCTTACAGAAAACTTCCTCCCAGCTCCTCTGATCCCTCCACCAGCACTTCACCCCAGCGCACACACAAGTTACCCAGCCCCTCTGAATACCTGCAGCAGGTCAACTGCTGCAGGAAGACAGGCTGAAGAACTGCCACTGATGCCAGTAAAAATCACAATACAATGGGTGATAATGCTATCTTATGCAGGACATCAGCTTTCCCACACCTACAGAGCACTGCAGAGCTATTTGTGGGAACCTGCCTCACCACCAGACACACATCCTTCTCCTTCAGGAGCACTGCAACCTTCATGTCCCAGCACAGACAGGCAAGGCTGGCCAGCACACAGTCCAGCAATTGATCCCAAACTCCAACGCTGGCAACAGCAGCACTAAAGCATTTCAAATACAAGTGGAGAATAATTTATTTTATAGGTAAGGAGCAGTAGATGGCACTCTCCGCTCTGCTTAGCAGTGAGCAGGAGCTCAGCAGGGGGCACTCTGTAATTAGAGGTAACTCCTGGTGCAGATCTCAACCCCCGTACCAGCCGCTTACAACCATTAAAGGTCTTCTGACATTTTTCCACAAAGAAAAATACTTAACTCCGCAATCATGTGCAGCACCATTATTTCCCATGCCTGTTCACGTGCTAGGTTCAAATCATTCTGCACAGGGTTACTGGAGAATCCCTGCCCCATCCCCCTAGACATGGCTGTGCTTCAGGGACCTCGGTGAAATGACCAACTCTCCTGGCCAGGCTTCAGCAAGCCGTGGGTGGCCACCTATGGAGAAGGAGCATTTTTTCCATATCAGAACTGGATGTTAACTGGAAGAGGATCAAAAGTAGAAGGAAGTGCAAGAAAAAACAATAGGAAATTGGGTGGCTGGGAAGGCTGGAGTGAGCATTACCTCAACCAAATTAAACTGAGAGACAGACTGACCGAGTTGTGGTATCTCTGTTTATTTTGTCTTGTGACATGAAAGCAAACCCCGGAAAAGTGATGCACGCTTACTCAACAGATCTGCTTCCTGCACGTTCAGTCCCTCCTGGAGCCAGAGGGACTCCGACTCCTACAGCTCCAACAGATAAGCACACGTGTTATTCACTGATCACATTAAACCATTTTTGCTATGGAAAAATAATTTTCACTGTAAGGCATTACACCACACAAGCAATTTTATGTACCTTTGTGCATTATATACATACACACATAACCTTCTAATCAAACAACAGCCTTGACTCACACTGAAAAACCCAATGCCACCAGACTTGCACACCAGTACTTCAAAACTACAATTCTACAAATCTACAACTCTGCCTGTTCTTCCACATTTCACTTCGATCTCCTCGAAAAAACAGCACAGTTCAAGTCCCACAGTCCATGGCGAGCACACTACCCCCTCCAGCTTCCACCAGCACTCATCCAAATGCACACTGTGCCCAGAAGAAGGCTGATGGATGTCAGCAGCTTGGGCTGGGAGCAGCGACATAGGAGAGATGGAACAGCAAGGGCTGAGCAGGTCAGGGGCTTCCATTCATCTCAGCTGGGGCATAAATCCACGTGCTCTCCTGGGTGAGCAGGTCTGAGGGCTTTATAAATCATACGGAGAGTTGCTCAGACGTTGTCCTGTGAAACATTTGTGAGAAAACGCCAATTTATCACTACAAAAAACATTGTACAGGTATGCGCATTCATTTAGAAAAACCAGTGAAGGAACCCCAGCTGACCAAAAGATTTCCAATGGAAATTCTCTGTTGGTCTCTAGCTTGCCTGCCTTGCCTGTTTGCAGCCCATGCAGCCACAAAACTGCTCACTCCATGGCAGTCATGTTCCTGAGCCGTCAGGGCTTGGACTGCCCGCATCCATCAGGTACAAGTCCCACCATGCTGGAAAGCGTTTAATTCCAGGTTCCTGAAGCTACCCAGCTCTCCCTTACCAGGGCAAGCAGGGTCCCATTGAGTTCACAGGGCCTTGTGAAGACTCAGAACAACCAGAAATAATTTTCTCCCCATGACTGAGATATTAAGTCCATGGGAAACCTGGGCTGCCTGTTCTCACAGATCTCTCTGGTAATGGAGAAATATCATATAGCAATGAACAAGAGGAGGTGTGCCCAAGTATCAGGGTATTGCTTTTAGGAAGATTAGCTTCAAACTGTCAGAAGAAAAAGAGTCTCATGCCGGGCAGTAGCACAAAGTCCATTTTTTTCTAGTATTCACTAGAGAAGTGGCTAGAACAAGTTTCTAGGTTTTATTTGCTTGTTTTTATCTCAAACAGAAATAGAGAATAACAAAAAAGGCTAACACTTTCAGTGCCCAAGTACAGGAATTATTGCTGTTAATTTACCACACTGCAAAATAACACTTAATCATCAGAACACCACAATCATATATTTGGCTACAGGGTTAGAAAATGAAATAAAAAAAGGAGCCAAGCCAACCCAACACTTTCAATGCCAAATACAGTAGCGAAGTCAAGCTCAGAAGTGCCCCTCTCTGAGAAGCCCACTCATGACGAAAGGTTTCCAATACGACACGGTTGCCACATGCTGCCTAGGAGTTGCCTTGAGAACAAAATCTGCTCCTGCAGTGATGGTGATCAGAACTGCTCAACTCCTGTGTTTGGAGGAATCCTTAGAGGAAAAGAAAAGGCAGCAAGCACAACTCTGTTGAATTAAATGTTCGAAACAGACCAAAAAATTGTACAAGGGCATGACTTCTAAATAAAGTGAAATGTCTTTATATAAGTGTTTGATTACTAAAGGAGTGCATTGGAGAAACCAAGTCTTTTTTTGCACAAAAACAAATCCAGAGCTATTGTTACACTGTCCATTTATATACTGGCCAAAAGCTATTTTCTGTACCAGTGTCCTTTCACCTGCTCAGAATAAATCTACCTCCTCATGAGGTAGATTAGTTACTGTTATGATAGCTCTAAAACTAAATCCGTATGTTACAAGCTCAACTGTTCCTGCACAGACACCAAAATAAATCCAGTGATTTACTGGAGTCACTTTGGTACTGAGAGAGGGTAAATCTGGCTCCGTGTCATTTACAGTAACGTTCTCAATGGTGACAAAATACACAAAGTTGTTTAAATCTGAATTAGCATGAAATCAGGCTGAGAAGTCTGAATTATGAGTGAGAAGAGTAAGGTTAGAGAAAATCTGCATTATGTACTTGCACATATGAGCTGGGGCTTCCTTTTTCCAGCTTGCAAAGGAAATAATCATGAAAACGTAATAACACAAGATCGAGTTTCTTTTCACCCACACAATGACATTGCTAAAGTCTCAAGTCACACTACAAAAATTGTCATTATTTATTGCTCAAGAAAACAAAACCAGACACCCACCAGATCTTTAACAATTACAGTGAATCCAATCATAATGGACGCACAAAAAGTTAAGAAGTTTATACTAATATCCAGATAGTATTTTGTTTGTTTTTGAAGGTAAGCTGCTCCTATTTTGCACCCATTTGAGGAGTGATACTGGAGCCATTGAGCATCTTTTGATTGATTTCCAGTGATTTTGTACCAAGCACTTAGTAAAGTCCCACTTAGTAAAGTCTCTTATTTACCATCTTGGTGACTCCTATGGAAAAAAAACAGTGAGTTGAACTACAAAATCCCCCAAATCAATGTCTACCATCCACTTCTATTTTGCTTTCGTTTTTGAAGCTGACAAATACTTGGTCAACCTTTGCTTTGCATTAAATTGAAAAGAAAGCTCATGGTATCAGAAAGAAAATGCAGACGGGTTCTGACAATTATTTTTCAGGAAGTCTTAGGGGAGCTAAACACAGTCTGATGAATAACTGCTCATTTTTAGTTCATTTGTCAGTATCCTGGTATAACTGCATGAAGTAGAACACCACATTTCAGTTTGCTAAGCATCTAAGTGGATTACTTGTGCATACACAGACTTCCCACCTCCCATGGAAGTCAGAAGAGGTAGGGAATGAGAATGGCGTCTTGCCCCTTTTGTCTCAAAAATCATGAAAATAAGAAGCAAATATGAATTAAAAAGGGGGCCCTAGAAGTAATGGACAGATCTGGGAATCAATCATGCTTAACATATGCCCCTGCTCCCTTCAGTATGTTTAAGTGCACGGCTAGAAGAAACCACTGTAATAAACTGGTCCAACCTCATTGTGCAAGAGACCGCAAGTCCTGCCTGAAATAATGCCTGCTTGAGTTTGTTAGATTTTTTTTTATTCCTAAGGGGAGCAGCAGGAGGAGGGCTGCACAATGAAATCGTTGCTCCTTTGCAGCTTCCCTGAGAGGCACTGCACCCTGCAGCGTGCTCTTCACCAGCTTTTGTTATGTCTCTCCAGCAAGCTTTAATACAAACAGGTTACAAGCCAGTCCTTAAAACAGCCCGCCTTTGCCTTTACTGCCACTCAGAGAGGTTTGACTTTGACTAACACTCGCGTGCTAGTTTATTTTCTTTTTAAGCAAGCTGATCAGGTCTCAGTCCACAGTTTCTACTCTCGCTGGGAGCAGCCCACTGCTCCAGGACCACTGTGGCCTGATCTACTTTCACAGCCTTTAACCCAGTTCTAATTTTGCTGCGAGCGTATCTTTAAAAAGAAAAATTGTTATGACGACAGCTAAAGAAAGCTGAAGTCTCTGGGGCCAGCGTCCTGTGTTCGCATCAGGAAGCTGACCACCGTTGTTAAAAATTAAATGTTTGACATGAACTGAAGTCACAGAAAAATATGATTCAGTCTTTCAGCAAGCACTGTTTATGAAAGCTTGAAAGAGCTGAAAGCCCAGTATGATTTATATCCTGGGAGCTGCTATGCAACTTTAAACATGTTCTTTTTTCAAGTCCATCTTGTCATCCATAGATAAATATAGATTAGGACAAACCAAAATAAATGGGTGGGTACCAAAATCCACAAAACAACTAACCATAATGGAAGTGCTTGTTCTTCTATTCAATAGCAAAAACAGCATATACTTGGTTTAAATAGCCGGTTGGGGTAAAATGAGTATTATTGGACAGGAACACTTAACCGGCATGATCCAAACAAGTCAAAAAATAGCCAGAGTACAACCACATAAAATAAAACACTGACCAGATTTAAGTATAATTGGTCACCCTCCCATGTTTTTGGATTCCTATCATTATAGCTTAGGAGACTCTGTAATGTACCTTTGGAAAAAGTCAAATGGTTTCACTGGGTTTCTAACCTTTGCACTTCAGTAAGATGATCTGCTGAGAATGTTACTGTATGAAACTAAACAAAAAAAAGAGTCCACTTTATTCATAGAGGTGCAGCAGACACTTACGTGACTGTTCATCATCACCAGTGCCTCCAGCCCTGTTTGCTTACCATATCCCGATTATGCAGGCAATATGTGGGCAAGGCTAACTTTACATGTTCCACCATAACAAGCTATCCTATTTTCAGCATTAAAATGGCATTTAAATAAATATTTATGTTACGTCATTGGGAAATAAAGGCCAGACAGCATCCCACTGTGTTTCTCTCCAGGATGAGCAAAACCAGCAATCAGACCACAAGTCCCCAAGCACACGACGGAGGACAATTTGGCAACGTTACGTAATGCAGCAGGCTACCAATGGACCCTTTGTGCATCCGAACAAATCCCATCCTATTTTATCCACCACTTGGATTTGCTATAGTTACACTTTTCTAACCATTTCAACCTCTGCTGCTCTGACCCTCTCTGATCAAATGACAAGGAACCTGAATTCCTCCCCCAGTACTTACTCCTGGCAAGGTCCCAAGCAGCTCTCCTCATGCCAGGGAGGTTTGGGGGGTGCCCTGGGAACATAGGGAGGACCTTGGTGAACTGTCCTGCTACAGCCAGCACAGGGCTGGCCAGGTTAGCTCTCACAAACACCTTCAGGAATGAAGAAACACAAGTGCCATTTCCTATTGCAATATTTATAGGACAGTCATACCTGTATAGAGAGAAGCCCTGCAAAACTTTGCAATGATACACAATCCTTCAGAAGTAGGGAGCACAAGCTTTAGCTGGAAGCACTTAAAAGTTATTGTATGCACACACATTTGGTAATTGTTCATGACACTTCCACTGTCTTGAAAGAAAATCATACACGACTGTCTCCATTGTTTTTTCCTGGTCCTTAACCTCAGCCTACTTTCTTTTTCTTCTCTCAGTCTGTAAGATGCTCTGGGAAGGATTCTCTCTTCTTCAATATTTAGAAAGGGCCTAAAAAAATCACAGCCACCAAATAAGCATGTATTAAATGGCATCCCAATTTCAGATCCCAAGAGACTGGAAAGTGCAATTCAAACAGCTGCTTTTTTTCATTTATACATCTCCAAAGGTCAGCCATGAGCTTGAATGTATAATACATAATCTGCCTGTGCTCATCAAGGGAGAGGTCCAATCCTTAGTCATTTTAGGGAGGAAAGAAACCAGCCTGGCTAACACCTAGTAAGATGCCCTGTGGGAAGTAAAAGTGGTGTCAGAAACAATGTGGGTGATGGTCAGCTCTTTATCTAATCTTTATAATAGTTGATTCACTCAACACTTAGACTTGAAATTCACAAGCAACATATAATCTTTGACTTCAGGAAAGCAGACTTCAAAGGAACATCGCTTCCTCAGACAAGCTGATTGAAACTTTGTAATGTACAGAATCTCACCATTAAGCATAAAAGCCATGATAATTCTAAGTCAATTTATAATGCCTCTTTGTTTTGCATTTTCTTTTAAATAACGAGCTTGTAAATCATTAATAATAAGATGAAGACATTTAAAACATTTGTATGAAATATTTATAACCAAATTTGAAATACATTATCACCTGAGGTGAGAACTGCATACCTGTGGAGCATAAACCTACTGCTACTGAATTTATGAACTCCAATTTAACAACAGTTTATTTGAATTTGGTTTTAAAGTTTTAGTTCCCATGGAACTGAATGGCAAAATGCAAATCAAAAATTCATGCTGCATCTGAAGGGAGAATGCAGTATGTTTTCCATACAGAATGAAGGATATGTAATTCACAGCCATTTTAATGTGGCATGAACAATTTACAGAAAAGCATAGTCCAGGAAAAATTATAGTTAAGATATAAAAGGGGAGATCTGTGGTGTGACAAAATGTATGTTGTGTAATGCAGTACTAATACATAGGGATATTTAAGTTACAATTATTTTGTAAACCTCCACAAAAAAAGTCACCCGGTTGGGTGACAAATCATTCAGCCAGAATTTATCAAACAGATTTGAATGTGTGAAACCAAGCCGGATAACAAGGAAGAATTCATACCTCATTAGCAAGTCATCAAATTTCTAAAATCCAGTCCCAGGCAGCCCTTCTGGTCACCACAGCCCAGCCATTTTTCTGGCATTAAGTAAAAACTTATGTGCCACAGGCACTGCCACCTCTCCTAAACATTTCTTGTTCTACCCACATCATCAGTCTCAGGACAGGACAAGTAACTAATCTACTGATTCCATTCTCTCTAACAAAAGGCAGTAGAATGGACAAAAGCAGTCCAAAAGACGGTTAAAGAATATTTGCTACCCCTGTAACTGTGTATGTCAAGTGGCTAAGGCACATTTGCCTTACAGGCATGGGTTAACAAATTCCCAAACCAATAACATCTGAGAGTGGTATTGTTTCCGAGTAGTTTGATACCTTGCTTACTTTTTGGTGTTTCAGCTGCTTGGTAAATAGGATAACATCCAAAAATACATTTATTTTTGGTATCCCCTAAGCACTTCAGTTAGCGAACAAATTGTGGGAATTAAAGCAAACAAACAGTTCCCTTCCTGGCTACAGACACTGAACCAGTCCTAGTGACATTAATTGGAGTGGAGTTCACATTGAAGGTAAACAGCCCTTTGCTTATGTATTTGCAGAGCTGTTGGTTTTGGGTCTGACCAGAAGGCCCAAAGTCTTGAAACACAGACCAACTGTATTTTTATTAAGGGAAGGTTTGGTTGGTAAAATGGTGCATTAACACTATTGCTTGTAGATTTAATAAATGAGAAAAAATTGTGGAAAGCATTCCGGGGCAGCTATGCCACAATTGTTGTGATTATCAAGGGTTAAACAAATGTAACAGACAAAAGAAGTTGATAGAGGCTACGTACTATCAGATAACTCAAGAAGTGGTAAAGAGAGATTTAGAAGAAAAATAAGAAAACAGAGTAGAGCAATTTGCCCACTGAAGAAATGTCAAACACTAGGGACTGGTTCCATTTTCTGTCAAAGCCTTCCTAGGCCACAGCACCCATAAAAATCCCACTGAACCAAGTTTTAGCTCTCCCCATGACACGCACGTTTTCTTTCTTCAGTAAAGAGCACGTTTTGTTTGCTAGGCAAAGGCCCTTGTATTCTGCACAGCCGGGGGACTTCAGACATCCTTACACAGACTGATAGCATAATGTCTTGTTCAGCTAGACTATACTGTCACAGACAGTTTGCCTTGAACAAATGACATGTTAACAGTTTGCTCTGCATGTAAAAGCACTGTCATATCTGAAACCTGAGATCTGCAAGTACAGAAGAACACGGAGAAGTCTAACAAATTGCTTGAAGATGCCACAGGACATTTCTGGTGTGTGAGCTCAACTCTTGCCAATACCACATGCATGACATGGTATCGGTTCTCTAATGGCCGAGAATCCCTCTCCTAAATGCATCACATTGGAATAGGAAGCTCAGGTTATAAATCTGGTCCATCTGGGGAGGAAATGACACAAATCCTACCGAGGGCTGGATGTGACTTCAGCACAAGTGCTGATCTGAGAGTCCAAGCAGGGGTTCTGTGGAGCACTGAGCTATAGACAGGAGAACTGGCTTCCAGCACACAAGGTGACACACTAATAAATCCATAGAAAAAAACAAACACGAAAGCTGCTACATAAATAATGCATTCATATTGCCTGGTTTTAAACACAAAGTCTGACTACAGCCTAGACACGACAGTTAAACTTATAACAGAAAATTATTTCCCTGATCTTTTTCACTGAAACTAACATAAGAGCAACATTTACTCTACTTAAATGATTCTCCATTAAAGAAAGATCAATCAGCTTCAGATAGAGCTTCATGATGGTCCAGTTCTAATTCAGTCTACTTCACCACAGAGCTTTGCCATTGACCTGGAAGGTGCAGTATTCATTACCTGACATAGTTTGGGGCAAGTTACCCAAAATACCACTGAGCTCAAGAACAAACAACAATGAAAACTAGAGTAAGGATGAAATGAAACAATGAGTTTCATTTCATGAAAATGAGAGTAAGAATTTTGAGCTCTGCTCCTTTGTTTGCTCCTTAATTATTGTGGTTTCACGTGAACATGTCACGTACCATACAGTAGATACTCTTTTCCTAATTCTGCTGATGCATCATTTTAAAATGTAAACATATGTAAAATCTACTTAAAAAACATACAAAAAATCATGACAATCTTCCGTTAATGTGACTGAACTCACTTTTTATAAAACAAGCACGCGTGGTAGAGGACTTAATACTCTTCTCTCCATCACATACGTGACTAAATCTACCGTCAGCAAAGCTGCTGTGGCAAGTACTAACAATGAAACATCAGGAAGGCTCACTGGCTAGTACCACTACAATGGGGCTCGCAAAGCAAGGTCAGAGATATCACCTGGCAATAGGGTATTCTAAAATTATTGGCAGGAAATGGGTATTCACAACTGCTAGCTAAATTATTTTTAAGTGTAATGTGCTGGAGAGAGTGGGCGAGTGGCCAAATTCTTCTTTCAGCCATATAAATGCAATTCTGAAGTGACTTCATTGACCTGAGCACTGAAGTAGAAACGTGAATCTATTTCTACCTTAAATGTACTGCAGCCTGTCGCATTAGTGCTGTGATCCTGTCAGATCCTACAAGTGAACAGGGTCAGGACATGTCAATAGACAAACGGGAGATTGTCAAACAGCCTCTAAACATGTGAAAGAAGGAGTATTGGTACCTACACAACCATAATTTTCTGAGCATCTCTCTTCAGGAGCTTTCCCTGTGCGATGCCCACCAGGGCCCAAACATTCCCCTTACCTCAGTGACAGCACAAAAGGCCCTAATAGGCATTTGTAGCCTCTCGTAAGGTTACAGCACCCAACTTCTTTCACTCACCTTTCTGATGCCCCTTAATTCTCCTTTAGGCTATACTCGTGAAGATTGCTATCCTTTCACATACTTGGCTGGGCAAGTGGCTCACATAACAGACCCTGTGTTCCTTTTCAGGATGACGGAGCTCGACAAAAACCTGTTTTCTGAACTACCGGAACAAACAAGCATCATTAGGGCTAAGATGTGATAGGAAACGATCCCACCAGTAAATCTGCTACTAGATTTAAGGCAGGGACTTGGCTCTGGACCCCAGAGGGGATGTGTCCCCCCAGCCTGGCAGGGCCTTGCTGCCTCCATCCTTGCAGGAGCCTGGCTGCATGTGGAGAGGAAGGGCAGCAAGTCTTACAATAGGATGACCTAAGACTCATTTTGAGACAATTTCATCTACTTCAGGAGAACTTACCCTTCCCCAGAAGGGCTGCCACTATCCAAATGGATTGCATGGTTCCAGCCCATGCAGAAGTACCTCCAACACATCATCCCCACCAAATACGTATACAGTTTGGGTGGACAGCCTCAAACACAGGCAGGATTCCAGATTGGATCTGTGGTGAAGACAAACTGAATTTATGCCTTCTATGATGTTAGGTGGCAGTATGCCGCTATGTTAAAGACCCGATATACCTTCCAGTGCTCTAGGAACATTTGGGATATTAACCGGGGAGCCTCAGCCAGATGACAACTTTCCATTCTGCTGACCTACATTATTGCTGCCGTCAATATCTAAGGTAGTCTTTGTTTTGCGTCCCAAGCCTCTATTTTTCTAGACAGGCAAGCTAAGGACCTCATTACAAGTAAGATTTGAAAGCATATCATGAAGTATACAAAGCACTTCACAGTCCCTTGATTAAATGAATATACGCCAGGTGTCTTTATTAGTCATTAAAGAAGATACAAAAGATGATATGAGAAAATCAGAAAATGCTCTCAAATCCTAAATATCTGTGCTACTAAGTTGATCAAAACAATTTGCCATAAAAACAAAACACTAAAGCCAAATACACAAATACAAATTCTAACCCTCTTAGTCCTCAGCTGTTGAGTAAGCCACTGTGGAACACCCAGGAAGGCCAATAAGAAAAGACACAACCCATCAATACTGAAATCTAGACTTCTTACAGATAAAATATGACGAACGCTTCACTTCATCGTACTAAGTTAAAAAGCACTGCTCATCTAGTATGTGAAGCAACTTTAATTTTGCTCAGGCTCTGCCTCATAAGAATGCATTATGGTTTGTTTTTTTGAACTATGGATCCTACGTTAACTATGATTATTGAAAATACCAATAATCCATACACGTGAAAAATCCATTATTTTTAATTAAAAATTAAATAAAATTCAAATAAATGTCACTGGAAAATTCCTTAGGTGAAAGAAAGATACACAAAAGGATCTTCTACGCTTGGCAGATTATAAATAGATATAGGTACATACAGAAATATTTTGATGCTATTTTCAACATGACCTTTCAATGGTTAACTAACCAACTGTAAACAGTACAAATCAAAACAGTTCTATTATTACGTATTATGTCTTCATTACGTATCCTGTTAATCTGACCCTTGGGTTTCTATATTTAATACTTACACATAAGGTAATTAACCTTTTACTTAAGGTAACAAATAACATCAAATTAACAAATTTGCATACTTTCTTTGCTAGTAAGATATCTAAGCAGTTGCTAGTACCTTTCATTAAATAGATAAGATTATTTAATAAAAGATATTTAAAGCTTTCTGGTCTTTAATATTTCAAAAGTGAAATTTACTGGAAAACCTAAGTATATTTTTTTCCATATAGCGTTGATCAAAGTGATTTTGTTTCTGTATATTCTTGTTGAAAATATTGGCTTCTTATAGAGAAACAAATGCCCTCCTATTTTTCAGCACCTTTTAAATTATCTTCTATTTTCGGTATAATTTAAGGAAAACAGTTTCTATGAAATACAACGTGGATAAAAGCAACTCTATTCTCTAACAAAATATCCCATAAAGATTTCTAATCAGAGTGTTTCAAAGTTGTAGAAGGGTTTCTAACACAATGATTAATCAATACAGTGAAGATGCCTTTAAGATTTCCAGTACCAGCTAAAGAGTCTGCAGCCACATGATATGAAGTGCTGGTCTGGTTTTACCTCACCCTGCCAGTTTGGATTTTGGATTTGATCAGAAGTTTTCGATGGGTTAATGTTGTGCTAGCCAACTACATACTGGATCAGGTATCACCTGTACGTACCACTCAGCCTTGATGAAGTATAACATGTCCTTCTCTAGCCACCACGAAAGCGCAAAGCTAGGACAAAGCCTGCATAACATGCTTTGAGTAATTCAACAGAAACATGCTGATGCCAAACCCAGTTCAAATTAGACCTGTGGTTTGGTGTTAATGACTGTGAAAATGGCATAAGCAGTGACCGGTCACCCAACTGGCAGGAACTATTTCAGTGCCTTCACTCACAGAACACCTCTTGCAGTAGCGTGCACAGATATGAACTTAAGAGTTTGGCTCTGAAGCAGTTTTGGGTACAGCTGAGATGGCATTGCTGTAAACAAATGCAATAGTAGAACCTGATGATAACCACGCTCCAGATCAACAGAATGGAATGAAGATTTTTGGGTGGGAAAGGGAGTAAATTCAAATCAAGCAAACCATTTGTGAAGTTCAGTGGTTGCTTTTTCTTTTCGTAATAACCACTCCATAAGCAAGCAATCAGATGATAATATAACATGTGATGTAGTTATCAGAACATCAGGACCTTGTTCCAGGACACAACAGGGTCAGCCCCAGCTTTCTGACCACAGCCAGCTACATTGGTCTGCAAGCAGAACTCAGGCTGGATTTTGATCAAATAACATTTTAAATACCACCATGCCCAGTGAGCAGAAATTCAGTCATATGATACAACACCTCAGTCCCCTCTGAAATCCTCTTCCTCGATGCTGAGGTGTTTGCCAGCCCTACAAGGCAGCCCCGTGGCAGCTGCCTGCAGCACATGAGCAGCAGCACAGCAGTGCCTGCTACCACATCACCACTCACTGGCGAGAGGGGGGACAAGTGCTAACCAAACACTCTGTCTTCACTGCCGTGTCCCTTACCCACAAGAAATGCCCGATGCGTGGGAATGCTGAGGCTGTGAAATGGCACTATGCAGAAAATTACATGTTAGCTATCTCCATTATAACAGGCTGTCATCTTTCAGTGCAGACCAGCCATTAATCATCCAACAATCATTCATCCATCCTTTCGGTGAAGCATTAAAATGTGTGCCTTTCTGCCTGTCTCTGGTGCTCATCCAGGTGGAAATTGGAAATCCCAGAGTGCTTTTCAGAAAGTACAGGGGCTAACCTTGGGTGACCCTCCGTAATAAAAGAGAAAACCTGTTTCCATTGTCCACAGCTGCGTGTAAGCTATCGCCCACTACATAATCGGCACCACATTTACCTACACAGTCACTGCTTCTCCAGCATTTAACTCATTCATCTGTAGAGTGGGTTGGGATACTTTGAGTATGAAATATGTTTTGTGAAATCAAATTCCATTATCCTTTACAGCATGCAGACGAGCGTTTTCGACCAAAAATTTCAGCGCCCCTGTGATTCAGTCTTAAAGGACTCTCCTCCCGGGGTAGCAATCTGCAGCAGGGCTTCAAGTTCAGGCACAGAAATAAGTGCTCAGAACACCAAAAAACATATGCTAATAACAAGGGACAAAAGTCACTTAGCATAGACAGATGCTTGTTGCTGTTTTCTCCTCTTTTTTCTTATATTGATTTTCTTCGTGGTTAAAATTATAATGCTCATGTTCTCTGGGCTGGATAAAGTCTTATTCTTTCTTTAGAGCTTCTGGATGAAAGACATTTAAGGACTTAGATAATCACCTTCTTAACCAGATTTGATCTGATTTTGAGGTCATTTTCGTGCATTAGCTTAAAAGAATTACAACACAATTTAATAAAAAATTCTGTTAACATAACTTAGCCTTGAAAAATTGCACTTACATTGAGCAACTAATATTTTTAATGTTTTATTCACTGAAACCCAACTCTAAAGACATTTTGATCCATAATCAGCAATGTCCTTAAGCACATCCAATCTTTCATTGCAATGGCGAAATTTAAAACCGGAAAAACAATAACAATATAAAGGACTTAAGTGTCTAAGTCTTATTAGAAGGGGGTAGAAATCAAGCACCAACTCCCTTAATATTTTTAGTTTCTATCCAAGGGCACATAAAACACATGCAAAGTGCTAAACAGGTTGAACCAGGTTGAGGAGAAGGAGGGGTGACCTCCAGAGATCCCAGATTCCATGTGCTCTCTTACCTGCTCACTTGAAGGAATTTGCATTACACCGACCCATCTACAGATTACAATGGATTTTGCACCACATTTGCGATTACATTATCCAAGCAGCAAATAAGCCAACAGAGAAGCAAATGGATTTTTACTTAGGCTGCAAAATTAATTTTAGAGAAGTTGTGTCACGTAGCAAAAAGGAGGTACAGGCACAGCCATGTGGAATAAGAATAAATATTGGCATAGGGAAAGTACCATTGTGTGTTCTCTAGACCATACCTCCAAAAACTCTCGTAACTGTAATTAGATGGAAAGACAAAGAAATGTTATTTTTTCACAGCTTTTTCAGACATACAGATTACATGGTCTGGATTAATTTTAATTGCTCCCTGATGTGCATTGGAAGGACGGATTCTGCTTACAGCAGAAGGTTCCTCAATCCTGAGGAATTCATGTACAGGCACATGCCTAGTTTCTTGGCCCATGTGTTAGAAATCACATTAAGCACTACCTAAACTGTGTGTAAAGCTGAGAAATTTAAGCATGTGCATTTATTTGGGGTGAGAGGTAAATGTAGTTAAGAAATGGAGAACGAGAAGAATATGAACATGGGGTACAGATCTTCATTTCATTTGGTAATACTGCTTCCACAAGCATTAAACTTTCAAATATGTACTGCTTAAGGGAATAAGCATTTATAACATATGTTGGACAATTGCACATTCCTTTTTTGTTACACCCTCAGCTAAAAAAAAGACAGGACAAATGGTCCCCAAATGCAAATCTACAGAAAGCGACAATTAAAATAGCACAACATCAGAAACTGGAAGAACAACACAGTGCATGAAGTCACACAGAAGGCCAAGGTGAAGTCAGCATTGGAACAGATGTGCGTTTAGATGACACTTGCCCAACGGCCTCTTGGTGTCGAAACTGCAAGCATCCTGCCTGCGAGGAGCAGAGAAGCAGGTCCGCAACTCCCCCACTTGATACATCGCTGGTTACTTGACCAATGATTTATATCGGGTGCCTAACTTATCCACTCTCAATTTTTCTGCAATTAAGGAGGGCAGGGCAGGGCAGTGACAAACGGTTTTCCTGCAGCTCTTTTGGCTTTAGCTATTATCCCTTAGATATCTTCAAACTAATTCATCCCTCTCTAGAATCCCAGGTTTGGGTTGATAAATCAAGCAAGACCTGTGTGTGCTGGGAGCTGATTACAGGGTCATTCCTCAGCAGAAATGTTTGACCATAGTTTCCCAACTTCATATTTTATCTAGCAGCTGGTGATGTATCATCACTAATCCAAATGCAAAGTATCAGGAAATAAAAGAAGAAGGCACTGTTTATAATAAATCACTGACAGGGAAAGCTTGACCTTTTCATTTCCTACAAGGTATTTCATTGTTAGACCACAGACAAACAGAATTTTTCATCTGGTGCTTAATATGCATCAGAAGAGAACAAAGGTTTATAAGAGCAGAGGAGTAGGGTACTATCTCCACTAGAGGACACTTATCTTTCCATAGATCAAAAGAGACAATGTTGTTAATACCGCTTTTTTTCTTAAGACTCCTTTATTCTTCCTATTAAATCATAATTTAATGATAAAATGCACTCCCCTGCTTTCATCCTGAAGGGAGATTCAGAGACTGTTAACTTTGAAACGCTCCTTTAAAACGTGTTATTTTTAAGGAAAATGAAATGCTTATCATTAACAGCAAATATAAGCGACTGGCACTACAATGACACAAACATAAAATGATAACGCCCATTATTAATGCTCAGGCCTGAGACGTACCTACCATATGTTACTGTTGGTACTGCAACTGTGGCTGCAGCTGGAACACTGTTCAGACTGGATGCAGTGCAAACACCTAATAAAAGGCTTCCTCTGCAAGGAGCTTCTGTTTCACCTTTTACCCACCAAGAATGGGTAACAGATACAGACGCGCCTAATTTTATTTTTTGCGAGGAAAACATCAAAAAGTAATACAAGTCTGTTCGTGTGAGGCAGCTCCTTGGTCCATCCCTCCCAGCCCTCAATCAGCTTACGTGGTATCCAGCTCTGAGATTCAGTCCCCTGCCAAACACAGGAGCCCTGGTGTTGCATTAGGAATGCAGAGGCTGACAAGACACACGCTCCGTTCCCTCCTGTGGTGAGCAGCAGTACCCGCCACCAGAATGAGATGCCAGGTCTCCCGCAGCTCACAGGGGCCCCAGACCCACACCCCCGCTTTCCAGAGGCTGCTTTGTATGAGGGTGATGAGGCATCCATGACAGACCCATCCTGCACCCAGGCATTCCTGCTCTGCAGGAGCAGCCCTTTGCTGCCAACACAGGTGGTTGCTTCCTTGAGCTCCTCCACAGCTCCACATGCCTCAGCATCACAAGGATCCCAAATACACCATCAGACACGCGTGCAACTACAACCACACAAGGCCAACTCAGAATCAAGGCAGCAAGTCACCTAGACCATCTCTTTACCTGGACAAAAACACAGTTGCATGCCTAGGCCAGAAGCTGGTTTCAGTTCCCTTGACTGTTGGTAAATTCCCGTGATTTTTTCTAAACCAGCAGTTAGGAGCTCAGAAAAGCTGAGGCCATCCATGCTTTGCTTGCTACAAGGTCGAACACAAGCAAGCAGCTTCATTAGCTGTGAAACACCTACTGACAAGGCATCTAAACAGGAGCATAGCTTTCATCATTAGTGCAGGGATCCTGCCCTCCCCCCCCCAAACTGTACCAAAAACCAAAAATCTTGATTTGGGCCTCTAATAGAGCCCTTCCTTCTTGGATCTTCAGCAGTAAGTCTATGTTCACCTGAGAAAGTACAGTAAAGAGCACCAGAGAGGCTTTACTGTTGCCTATTACAGCAGCTTTTATACTCGTCTTAGCAGCTGGCATCTCCCCTGGTGCCAGCAACCTCAGAAGGGGCAAGGGGAGAATAGAGCCCTGGTTTTGCTCCTACTAGCAAGTTGGAGAACATCCTGATGTTGAAGAAGCATCAGCTTAGCTTGCTAAGCGAGGGCAGTGACATTGCAGCATAACCTGTGGGTGTTTCTGCTGTACTAGTGGTCTCCAACCTCAGAGCGCGCTGTCAGAGCTGCTGCTAAGCCGCAAGTGGCTTTTCTAATTTGCCAGCATCTTAATGTATTTTACTGTCATTAGCTACTTGTTCTCCTCTCACACAAAACAGGTTTAGAAAATCTATTTTACTAAGAGCTAGTATATCTAATTTGTACAAATTTACTAAAGCTTGTCAGTCACACTAAAGCATTTAATCATCTGTGACATTAAAATAAAACACTTTAAAACCTTTGGCACAGAGTGTTCCTGTTAAGAAAGTGCTGTAATAGTATTCTCTCTGCTGGCAACAGAGAAAAGAGCAGCAGAGAAATTAACTCAAACAAAACACAGTCACTCATAAAACTTCCACACTGGTCAAAGCTGGAAAACCATGGATGTTCCTTCAAAGAGCAGCTTATTCCCACTGTAATGGTTTGAGATGGTTCAGCCTTCTATAGGCACAGGGAAGCTATTATAGAGTCACTACTAGGGGGCTTTAGCGTAATGAGAACCCCTCACTGCCCAGAGGAAAGGGGAATAAATGGAGGAAACTTTCTCTCTGCCTCTATATTACTATTGAGGAAAAAAAAGCAAAACACTGAAATCAGAGGAGTTATCTTAAGGGGAATATCTCTTTGCACTCCTATGTTGAAACTTCAGAGTCAGGATAGTTTGGAAGTACATAACAGTTCCTCTCCTCTCCTCCTGTCTTCCCTTTAAGAAGAGAAAAATAAGTTGGAATCACATTCACTGTGCTCCAAAGAGCCTCACCAAACACAACAAGACTCCGAATTAAGCAGGAATTAGCAAAGCTGAGCCTTCCACTGCATTATGTAGGGCATCCCCTCGTGCAGGAGCAGCAAGCAGGGGGCTCTTCGAGCCCCAACGTGCAGCACCAACCCAGGAGGGTGACCACTGAGCCCAGCGCATCCGCCCCAGGGCTCGCTGCAAGGCTGACGCTTCCACGCCATGAGGCCAGGCTCTGTATCAGAAGACTGATCACCATGGCAAAAGTTTTCTTAAAAGTTTCAAATCAAAATATAAAATATGTACACATAAAAAATATATATATATAATAAAACTCAATCAAACATGAGCAGTAAATTGCTGTAATTTCATATGCATAAAATATGCACACTACTAAACATACTTCAGGGTTCGCACAGCTGTCTATAGAATACCATTAATCCTGCGTAAATACACTGAAAACAATATTGCCATAGCTAGGTTTACCATTCTAATTTTCTTTCTTCATGTGCACAGTTTCCACTACTGCTGATGGGAATTCTGTTCATGTATTAGCAGGGGAATAAATTGCTTAATTTTCAAATTCACAGTCCTATCTTCAGTAAAGTAGAATCTCTCCTCCTTCTAATTCAATTTGCCTCCCTGCAAATGTCCCCGACAGAAGGTAAGTCACTTTGTGAAAGGCACCTCTGCGTGACTGCCACAAGAAAGGCTCTCTTCTTTTTAAAGCATTAAACATGTGCAAAGTAAAGCGAAAGATATTCAAAATATGTAGTAAGGGAAAACGGAAGTGCCTGGAAATTTGCCAGGCAATTCTAAGTTAGTTTAGTTTGGGTGTTATTACCCAAAGGCCAGGATTAGGACAGAAGCATTGCATACTTAGTTTAAAAAATGAGTGACTTTTGACATTCGTCTGAGACACTGGTTCAGTGGAAAGGTGTAGAGATACCTGCTGCAGCAGTACTAAGCTGAACTTTGTGCACTCCTGAGAGGAGCCTGCCCTGCCCTTTTGGGTGAGCTGGTTTTACCCCTGATTACCAAAGGGCTTTGGACAAGTTTGCTCGTGAGCAGCTAGAGAGTGAAACAGCCAATGTGAAACAGGAGCATCTGAGGACTTGCGAAGGAAAACTCCCTTTTCTCAGAGTTCTACATTTTCTATGCTAAAGCATCACTTGTCTCCCTACTGTCAGGGCCGGGAGCAGGAGAGGCAGCCCCATGTGTCTGCCAATTGCCCTGGAAAACTCTCCTGTCTTCCTCCCCTACAGCCAGAAAGCAAAAATCAACCACTGTCAGGGCTGGCTACAAGGCACTGCTAAAGCCTTGTTAGTATTCCTTAAAGGGCTTCCGCTGAAAAAAGGAGTTTGATTTTTTTTTCCCCCTGGTTTAGTATCTCTTTTTTAATTCATCTTTCTCCCCACAAAGAGAAGAGCTTTCCATTTCCCGGCCAGGGATGACCAGAAGGGGCTGGCACCCAGCACATTCCTCCCAGCTCTCACCTGCTTACCAGGGCCCTTACAGCTGCTGCTCTCCCTTCTGCATGGGATCACACAGGGGGAATTCCTCACTCTGAAACACTTTCCCAGAATTGTGAATAATGAATACTATGACTTTTTCAGCACTGCTGCTACCTTGACTGCAGTGGTCCAGGGCCATACAAAGCAAAGTATGAGGGCAGATGTGAAATATTATATTAAGCTAATGTAGGTGAGAAAACAGACAAGCTCTGAAGTGCATAAATCTCTCTTTAGGTGACCCTGTGTGTCCAAAGTTTGGGCTTTCTCCTGACAATCATCCTAATAGACTTCTCCTTTGGGAGTTTTTGTTTTAATTTGACAAACAATTCAGCAAGCTTGTCAAGAATTAATTAGGTGGTTCAGGCAAAAACCACCAAAACCAACAAAAAACCCAACCGCCTCCTACCTCCGCTTACAATATCCGGTACCAGCCTAGCTGCACCTACGTTTTTACTGCAATTCCTAAAACCTGCACTAATCTGCAGATTGCCTTTCCTCACAAAACCCCAGCAGCTCTCGGTCTCTCCTCTGCTTCTCTCTTTGGCAAAACAAAACTCAGGGAAGAAAGAAAATATGGTAATTACATTCTCTCTGTTTTAAAGGGACAAGCAGCCTTTCTGTCCTAATCTGCTCCTTGCAAATTCAAGACGAATACAAGGGAATTGATATCACACAGTTCTCGCTAATGTACTAATTATGTAGTGCTGGCTACCAAATGAAAGGTAGTAACAATGATACACAAGATGATATTAAAAACCATTTACAGGAACAGGAAGTTAACGATTTCTATCCAGAGGATTCTGCTACAGCAGATTGGATTACACCGGAAAAATAAAGTCTCCAATTCTTTCTTTATCAATCCTTCAAGATTAAGAAGGTTTTAAATCATGGTAATTTGGGAGGGGACAAATCCAAACCTGGGGTATTCTCGGTACCAAGTAAACCCCAACATTTGCCATAGGTAAACAGTGAAACTTAACTAACAGGTCAAGCAAGTGATCTAAGGGATTTTTGTAACACCTGTTTCCATGTGCTCAGAGGGAATATTCATAGCAATATTCAACACAGCACCCATATTGACTACAGGACAAACTTGGTAGCATAGGTAAACTGATTTTCAGATTTTACTTTTAACAGTTGTCACTTCCCCATATGTTCAGACTGTTCTGGATTTTATTTGCTCCCTTTCAAAACAGACTGTAACTGCATGTACAGAATGAGGGATTTCTATGACTTCAGCTTTGATAAAAAAGGACTATTATTCATCAGGATGCGGTACGGTGCAAAATGCAAAGGTGACTGATGGTGGATAGAAGATGATACTGAAGTGTCACACTAGAAATATTTTTAACCTAGTATATATGGAATAGAATTAATTTCAAAGAATTACTTATTATTTAAGTGTATAATTAATGATTTGGAACAGATTTGTCCCATCGTGTTCCTGGGATCCAGCTCTATTATCTCTAGACCTTCCACCTCATAAGAAAAAGAGCAAACCCCTCAAGATCTGAAAAGATCTCAAGTTTTTTGTGCTGGAAGTTTTAAAGGAAGGACTAGCTCTGTGCCAAGTAGTTTTGCATCTGCTAACCTAGATGTACCTCTCTGGTGCTGTTAAGTCCTGAAAAACCCTCATGCAAGCCTTCATCAGTTTTTGCAGAGGAAGAAAAATCTTCACTTGATCTTCAAAAAAAGCACCGAGTCCAGTTCTCACTATCATAACACCAAAGATCCTATACAAACACCAAAGTGAAGAGAAAAGAGTAGGAAGAAGCAGCATCTAATGCCAGAGTAATTGCAAGAACAATTTGGGACCAACAAGACCATGCCTTATTTAAGGACACATTTGTTAAAATCACATCACATTCATGCTTTTTTATCATCCACTAGTTGCAGACTGAAGGATCCTTATTGATCATCCAATTGTTTACGTACCTTAGCAAGATTATTCATACTTGTATTGTACAGATCCCAAAGGGAAGTTCAGACTGAGGAAAGTGCTTCAGGTATTGTCTTTGGCACCAATACATTTTATGGGAAATGTTATGTCAGATTAATAGTATCCTGTATGTTCTTCCGCTGTAAATAGATCTTCCTACCTGGATTACATCTCCCATGTTGCATCAGGGTCCCATCACAGAAAGAAAAAAAGCATCATGTAAGACACCTGGCCATGGGTCTAGTCACTGAGCATCAAGTCAGAAAATAACAATTCCTGTAAGATATTACTGCAGCTTTTCTAACAGTTCCTGGCCACCACCCATAGCATAGAAAGCTACCTTGTTTTCTACCTTGTTTTAAAGAGAATAACTGTAGTTAGAAGGCTATTTTTTAAAACTCTAATTATAGCTGGTCTAGAAAATTTCTTGCCAAGTCACTGTTTTGTAGATCCTTACATATGTATATAATGCTACTGAAATCAGCAAGACATGCACGTTATCTCTACTCACGTGACAGCCAAACCAAGCTCTCAGCCATTCAGCACATAAAATAAAGATGTATGGAATTAAATTCATTGTGTTCCAGCAGTAAAATGTGAACTCAAATTAATTATGCAAACTTTAAAAAACACATTTAGGGATACGATTTGTTCATAGAGGTACGTTTTGCACACTATCTGAATCTAGCTGAGAGAACACATAAAACATTCATTTCATTTTCTGGTATGTGCTCGTTTAGTACAATACACTCAGCCATAATGATGTAGCTAACAATTTTATGGTCGTGTATGATTCATGCTGCAAAGGATACCATGCCACACGGAAACCTTTTTATTATCAATCACCAGGAAACACAACCCTGAAGACTGGCATTAATTAAGAGGGTAAGGATTTACAAATGCTCCTGCTTCATTCTCTAAATATAAATATTCATGGTAGTATCTATGGATCACCTCTTGAAGCAAAAATTGATCTCAGAAAATGAGAAGTTGTAACAGAAATAGGAACATAATTATGAAAAGCTGTCTTCGAGTCTTTCAACTGGAATACTTTATAATCATCTTTCTTCCTTTAACTTTTTGCAAACAAAACAAAAACATTAGAATAATGATGGTAGCATAGCAAAGGTGACCACAAATTTAAATTCCATTCTTACCAAGATCAGTTTTTGATATAAAAAAAAGTAATTTCTTGCTTTCTTTATCAATGACTATTTTGTGGGTTCTTTGTGGTGTTTCTCAGTGCAGCAGGCCTGTTAGACACGCACCTACATTACATACTTATATGTCCCTGTTACCTTGTGTTCATACCGATATCTTTATCACTTCTATCTGTACATCTTCCTGAACAAATCCTATAGATTTTTCTAGGTGGAATCCCCAGCTAGGCATTAGCCCTAACTTAGTTGCTTTTTGTTTTCATTTATCTTCCTAATTCTTTCTGTAAGCGATTATGGTAAATTCATGCACATTAAGCATGCAATAGAAAGAATACATATAACTGAATGTGTTACCCGCTTCAAAATCCACTACTTGTTTCAATTTGTATTATTTCAAGCACACAATATGCATAATATATTGTTTGCTATATGTCTCATGTAACACACATGAAAAATAACATAGCAACACACAGAAAGCAATAATACAGAAAGATTACTGCCATCTCACAAGTTTGTTAAATAAAGCATTTCTTAAAAACAATTTAAGTACATACGGGGGGAAAAAAAAGAACAGCAGCAACTAGTGATGCCTGTGGCAAGGAACCCATTTTCCTGCTGAGACTACACCTTGTTAGACTGAAGGAAGACAAACACTTTATTAACCACAGATCTGAAGAAAGTGCAGAAATTTGAAGTTTTTCCTAGCTTTATACACACACAAAAAAAACAGACACTAAGTTTCAACTACAAAGTATTATTTTATAGGTCATCAAGAAGCAGATGTTTTCCATTTCTGGAAGTAAATAAAATTGCTCCTGGTGATAAATAGACAGGCAAAATGTCTTAGAACAACATTGTCTCTCTAACCATCCTGAAGGTAAGTGAACAACATGAACTTGCCCACACTTGATTTCTCCATTGTTAAAATCTGTCAGCTAAGAACTGGCAAAGAACACTGATAAAAAAGCCAAATTGACTTAGTTCCATTGATTCACCCCACCCTTTTAATGGTGTTGACGAGATTAATAGATGACAAAAATCTTAGTCTCTACAAAACCCTTGTTGATCTATTTTGTCCTTATTATCATTATTTTGTTCCAACAAACATCCCCCAGCCTCTGGAATTCATCAGCCTAAAACATAGTTTAATATTTTCTCTTCTCAGAGCAGCTCTTATTAACCTAAACCATTCAGTGAAAAATGCCTATGCATATACAGTCTGTGATTAAATAGAACTGTATTCAGGGCTTTCACGTATGAATTCTGCTTGGGAGAAAAATTGCCATGCTACTGGACAGCACATTTGAATTTTCTTCCCTATCACAATTATTTATTATTTCTATTAGCTAATGTTGTTTTACTCCTAATTATGGGTAATTAGATGATGAGTTGTCAGCACACTCCATTCACTTAGAAGCTTCTACATTTAATTAACTCAAGATGGTTTTCAACATTTAAATGTCAAAACAACATTTAGAAAACAGAACATTAACATGTTGTTCATTGAACTGTACATTATAGAATGTGACTTACAGAACCAAAGGTTTCTGTGTGATGACAGCTCTCAAATTCTGCTTGTAGAGAGTCCAAATTTGCTGTACATTTTGATAGCTTTATTACAATGGCTTCAGGCTTACCAGGTCACCTGTTACAGAGCTCAGGACTGAATTGAGAATGCAATCTTCTACAGGGCTTGGTGGATAAGGGAAAAACACCCTTCCCAAAACCAGCATCTGTGGTATCTCCAACCTCTACCTCCATTGATTTTAATGGGCACAGCATGGGCATGGCTCCACTCAACCAAAAATGGGGAGGAACAACAGAATTAAAACCGTCACCAACTCACAAAGATGCATTTCAAGAACAGAAGTAGCCAAAGTAGTGTTAAAAGATATTTTAGTTCTCAATAACCTTGTTTCTTCAATAATTTATCAATCACATTTTCTCATAAGAGGAGGACACAAAGAATGTTATTAGTATGACACCCAAAAATGTTTTATATTTACAGTGACATTAAGTGTCATGTTTTGATTTCACCCTTCCAAAAACAACCTATCTGACCATCTTAACACTGTCTTTTTCTATTTGACATATGAAATCATAGTATGATCTTACAAAGTTTAGCAGCTAATGAACTTGTTAGTTCTTCGTGTTCAGGTTGTTCTTAGGATTTCTGTTGCTGGCATAGCCTCAGTCTCCATCTCTGTGAAGATGTACAGCCATGCAATAGAAGGGGTAAAGGAATAGAAGGGGTGAAGGATGCCAGCCACTGATGCTGTATTGTTCATTAGGAATAGATATGAACAGGGATTTGGGCCCTTACAGGCCCTCCTAGGGAACAGGAGAGTAATGATGGGAGAACAACTCATGCCCTATCATGGTTTTGAAAATATACCTGGGAGTTTCTTCTTTTCCTGAGTCTGCTCCAAACTTGCAAGAGACCGAGCCTAGGCTGGTAAATTCTAAGAGTTCATCCTTATTCCTACAGTGACCTAGTATTACCTACTGTTTTTTTGTTTGTTTTACTCCCTAAGCCTTGCTTCCACTATTGGCACAGTCCTTGCCTGAAAACTCTGAAGATACATGGGGGAGGCAGGCAATGAAGCATGCTCAAGGCACTGGGACATCAGGACTCGAGTTAACAGGTTTAAAGAGCCTAAGGCTCATCCCCACATTAGGGGTATGACAGAGTCTGTCCACCGATGGTGCAATCCCAGAAGCCCTGGGAAGAAAAACAGACAAGACCCTTACAATGCAACAATAGGTGACAGCAATAATTATTGCTAGACATGATTTTGTATCAGAAAAGCTGCCATAGAGCAACTGAGATGTTTGAGGTAATATCTGAGGATGAGGTATCTTTTCCTCTTATCAGCAGGACTTTTGGAAGGAGGCTTAGATAGGTTTGTGGGCTTGATGCTTTGCTCACAGCCGGGTAACTGGACAAAAGGAAATTCTTGTTTTGTGAGTGTCAGGGCACAAGTAAATGGTGGCTTATAATAGTTGGCTTTGCCCTAGCTAGAGGAAAAAAAAAAGCATAATTGCAAGAGACTCCTCTATTTAAGATTCAGAGTTGATGGGATCCATTCTGCTCTATCCAAGTTTCAAATTGTTCTCCAGTGTCACAAGTACTGGTAAGGGCTTTGTGTGACAGAATCTGACCTATGTTCATCTTTCAGCCGATGCATTCATTTGCTTAAATTTCTCATAAAATCCCCATGGTCACCTAAATGCAGCTTTACAATGTGGAACAAAGCAGCAAAACCAAAAACCAAGCTACCAAGTATATTTCCAGCACTAAGTCAAGTCATTCTAGTCAAGTCATACATATTTCAATTCACATGGCGTTTGTTCTTTCACATCTTTGAAAGTTATCCTACTTTTCAGTCTGACAAGCTGTCATTGTTTCTAGTAACACGTTTTTGTTTCAGTGGTGGGAGACTTTTCATTACCTTCTGTATCAGAAGAACTGTTTTCCACAGTACATATCCCAAAAGCCCGAGTGAAAGAATGCTGCCTGCTTTCTTCAGCACCAAAGCTAGAACTTGAGAGTCAGCACAAATGATGATAAAAAAATTTACTGAGAATTTGGGGGCGTCTCATACCAAGTAGACAGA
The DNA here is from genome assembly GCF_009769625.2 of Cygnus olor. Taxonomy (NCBI): domain Eukaryota; kingdom Metazoa; phylum Chordata; class Aves; order Anseriformes; family Anatidae; genus Cygnus; species Cygnus olor. Next base: position 15,289,301 of record NC_049180.1, on the reverse strand, counting down.
ATAACTTTAAGGCCTATAAAATAAACACAATTTCCTTCTGTTATACAGTAGGCATTATTCATTACCAGTATGGTTTTGTTACTGAACATCAGCAACATGACAGAAGCGTTCCAGCCTTTCTGTTCTCTTTCTGCAGACGTGAGCATAGCAGTAACCCTAAATGACAGGTGCTCCCACACATCCCCGCATTCAGGCACAGCTCGAGCAGCGTGGTGCCCAGCAGAGGCCGCATAAACCAGCGCCTATTAGCTGCTTCCTTTGATTCTCCAGCTACTGCTCAGGCAGCACAGGATGCAGCCAAGGATAAGCAGCATTAAAAACAATGACAAAAAATATTACCCCTAACAGAGGTCAATAAGGTACTCTGAAGGGTTTTTCTGTTTCACTTGCTGGTTTTTAAAACAAACTGCCCTGTCAAGATCTCAGAGGATTCCCTGCATCTTAAAGCTAATTTAAAGTCTCTGCATAACTTCAGAAAGTTTAAAGAAATGCAGCACACAGCTGAGATCCTCTTCAGACTGAAAGACAGAAAAGCAAAGTAGTCATAGCAATTGCCTTCTCCTGCTCTTATTTATTAGAATTCCAATACTTTTTCTCTCTGTTCTCAAGTTTCCCAAGTACCTTTTTATTACAAACTATACGACAGTTTCCAAAGCTAATTGCACTTCACAAAGATATTGTTAGCCTCCACTAGGACTTGGGATGCTATTTCTGTCTTTCCCAAAGCTAAGAATTCTTTACATGTTATTTTCAGCTGCCAGAAGTATCCGGGATAAGCTGGGTGGGGAGATCAGTTTGCAGCTATGTTCATGACCACGCATTTCTTTTCCTCATGCTAGTTATGTTCCAAATTCTTACATACAAATTTTTCATTATTTTTACACTATTTTTCAAGTGAATGAATTTAGAGAGTTATAGCGCATGTCCTGCAGGACATGCATCAGTTTGCAAACACATACATGAACACATACAGAGGAAGTCTTGGGCAACTCAGTAAGCTTTCTGGCTGCATGCTCTTTGAAGCTCTGTTGTAGTTACACATGCCAAAAACTGAACCTTCAAGACTGAAATGAATTAAAACTAAATACAGAATTTCTCAGAGGCTGGTATGTGTCTCGGAGAGCCTCAAACGGCCAATGAACTTCAGCCTGCCCAGTCACTGTGCCATAATTGCATGGTTATGAACTTTTACTAGTGAATTGCTCCCTTCCAACCTGCCCAGTTTTTAAATCATCACAGGCCTGTTTCCTCTTGCAGTGAGGCCAAGGCTATGCTCCAGCTGCTGCTGCTGGCACGCAGGGCAGGACCACAACCCACTGCTTGTGCTACAAGCAGAAGAAAAGTCCGTGAAGAAAGGGGCCTTGCAGCAGCTCCTGTTGACAAGTCTGCACCTAAAACATTCTTGGTTTCCATGCCCTGGATCCTAATATCCTTCCTGAGTGGGTTGTCTGGAAAGTCTGCATGGAGAACTACAAAGGGATTTCTCAAAGCACAAGAAAAAAAAAGATAATGCTGAAATCCACTTCAGCTTTGAGGTTCCTAGTTGGACAGCATTGACTGCATTTCTCTAACACCAAGATATTTGCCTGAAATAATCCTTCAGGCAGGCACCAATTCCTCTGCTCTAAGGGAGGCATTAAGTCCTGATCTGGACTAAAACATTTAGAGTCTGTCAGAACATAACCACATGCCTAAGCAATAACTGGTGATACACCCCAGCAGTCTCCTCACCCTCACTAAAGTACATAGGAGTGGTATCAAAGTACTGGGTATTGTTACTGCGCAATACTTACGTAAATCAGTACTACTTTGGACACAATTTTCTATGTTAGCATCGACGTTTGTGGCTTGCAAGAGGCATTTTTCTACACTGGTGGTTGGCATTCTATAGGAATTATAATGGTGAGAAGTCATCACAGATATCTAAACAGCCTTGTGCGCGAAGTTCCTGCTGCCTTAAAACACTGCTTGAGCCTGAATGACTAATGGACTGGATTTATGTACCTTCCCTGTGAACTCTGTGCTCCCATGAAGCCAAGGAACCTTTTATTAAAATACTAGCACAATACAGTTACTTTTAGCTCTCAGTGCCAGCAAAATGAAGATTTCTACCGAGTATAATACTTCCCAGAAGATTAAATTGCAAAAACAACAAACCAGGAATGACTGAGAATCATACTAATCTCACAGAAAACTGGTACTGCCTTTCCAAAAATAAATTCCAGCTCCATACCTACCATTTCATACCCACAATCAAACGCAGGTGCAGCTGTACAACCACGATCAATGGCAGATACACACAGATGCGCAACTACCCAATTTGCAAACAAAGAACGCACATGTCAGTAGCATGGACAACCACATCTTCACTTCAAAGAAGTCAGTACTGTACTTTGGCAGACAAAAACATACATGTGTTTGGGAGACTCAGCAGTGCAAGAAACAATCACACACTCACTAATCAAAATCCAACCGAGGCCTTCTTTGAAAATTTGGCCCTAAACATTAAGCCGTGCCTGGGGGCTGATTAAAATTGACCTCTTCAGGGCATAGATCATGCAACACTAAGAAAACAAGCTTAAGAAACAGAAGCAAAGACTGCTGTTCTCTGCATCTTTATTGGTATGAAAACTCTTAAGACGCCAAACAAGGGGTGTGTTCGGGGGGAGACATTAATATCTGAAGAGAGAGATCAAAAGCAGTTAACGTTCCTGGCACTGCATTGTGGCATGTGTATCTTTATACTTTTAAACTTACAGTAAAAAAAAAGGAAAAAAGTAAAAGAAAAAAAGGAAAAAAGAAACATTTCTTTGTTAAATCAAATATTGCCACATGTTACTCATTTTAAGTTTGCTGTCCTAAGATCCAACTTAATTTAGTCTGCATTTAACATTTCTGATCTGAACATTTAATGTGGCAATGTTTTGCTCTGCCAGGAATATTATCTGAATGTTAAACATGAACTCAATTTATTCATCAGAATATGGCAAGCATGATACCAAAGGTCATTTTGTTTATATTGTCCTCTAACTCTATAACTTATGGCCCGTTTCTTTCATCTTCAAACCTCAGAACACTCAACAATATTGGATGTTACAGTGTGGGTAAGAGAACTGGATTCACATTTTTTTGGAGCATTTTTATTTGGAACTGGGGGAAAGAAACAGCCTTGTTTAGCAGCAAGAGAAAGCACAGAAAATATGCAACATCTGCTACATTATGAACTGGTAACAGATACTCAAGATAAGCTTGGGCTGGTATGAAGGATGTGTAAGCAGCTATATGCATTACACCTCAACATTCACAAGGCAGTTATAATTTTCCTGATTCTTTAAGTAGCTGCTGATCCCAGCCGCATCAGTATAAAACCACAACCACCACATGCACAGTTTTCATGCAAAACATTGCCACAAAGCCTTCACAGAATCTGCGAGCCAAATTACAATATTAATTACGCTAGCAGAACTATATCACATGCACAGGTCTTCACTGTTCAAAACTACCTTTGGCAGCAAGATTAGCTTAGAATTTGGTACCTCTTCCTTGGACAGCATCATACAATGCTGATATTATTGGTTAAGATGATTCCACTGCTGGAAATGCTTGTCCCCTCCATCCCCATAACACCTCAAGGCAGCTCGAACCCAAAAAAATAGAACCACACAAAATGGATAAGCAGGTAGATGAAAGTAGTGTTAACAGGAACATCTATATCAAAACAAGCTGAACAATTCTCATTCTAAAGTGACAGAAACACACTTCTATTCTTTACTATTTCTCAGTACTCCTAAAGAATTATTGCAGAATTCTTCACCCCAGTGGCTGATAACTCAGTTTATCACTCCGTTTGTTCAGACATGAAAATTTCTTTTGCTTTATTGAAGAGTCATTTCCCTGCTATTATACTGAATTGCTAGCACTTCCACACACTTGGTATTGGATATTACAAAAGCAATATTCATCTGCTAATGCACTATCAATAAAATTTGAAGAAATGGAGTTGATTATTGGTGCTTAGGCTTTTCAAATCTAGTCCATAGAAACATTCAATATGTTATTGATACTTCCCATCAAAACACTCCTCTGAGCACTGTAAATGGGAGACTGAACTAAAATAAATGGCTCAGACTTGACCAGAAGGAACACCTTTACAGAAAACCCAAAGCAAAAACAACCTAATGCCAAAGGGAGCCACCTCCAGAAACACTGCACTGGCAGGAGGCAAGACAGGTGACATGACACAGACTTTTAGAAGTTCAACACCAATTCCAAGGCAAGACCCTTCCCAGAAGCCTCATCATCCCATCCAGGTGGGGGGCTGATCCACAAAGGCATTTTCCAGACAGCAGAGTTTTCTAAAGCCTGCAGTAAAATGCCTTATTTGTGGTTTGACCACAAGCCTGTTGAAAGAAGTGGGCACTGGACTTACTCTGCTTTCACTGAAGTCAGCTGCAATCTCAGCTCTGATTTCAGTGATGGCAGAATCAAGCCTCAGCTACCTCCAAAGCATACACCTATAATGACAACTTCAAGCATTAAGGTCATATTTTCAGTGTGTATATTAGCAGATCCCACAGCTACATTGCTCTTCTATGGTGTATACTTTATGCAAGTATTTAGTGACCCCAGCAGTTAGTTTTACTCAAAGGCTTACATTTTTAAATTACTAGACTTAAGGTGGTTGTACAATTTCAGAAGATATATGTATATATTTAGTGACAGACATACACAAGTGTGCAATTGACAGAGTACCTTACTTACCTCCGTAATGCATTCTTATGTTTTATATACAGGTAAGCTTCAAGAGTGCATTTCTTAATCCAATGAAATATTTATTGGATCTGAGATCTAAAGTGTACATATTCAATTTTTTATGCACACCTTTACATGATTCATGAAATTCACCCATAATGCGAGTTCTTTTCATTAAATTTTGTTTTTATGTATCATTGTTACCCTTTTTTAAAACCAGATTTATATTGAACTGACAAATATCATTCAGGTATCTTTGAACAAAGTAGCTCTTACCTTTTGATAGAAATCACGGAGCTCTGGCACCAGCAGTAGATTTCTCTGTAAACAAAGAAATAAATCACGGATAATGCTAAATTTGCGATGAAACAGAGTACACGTTACACGTGTTAGTTTATTTATTAAGAGTTTCTTTAGAAACATGTTGGACATGGCCAGCACTACATGGAATATCGGACATTAAAAAGAATATTCTGGATGTATATAGAAATTCATTGCTTTACTTAATCCAAGATAGATTTTGGGTTGAAGACTGTTGGATTTCTTGATCAATTTTGCGTTCTCATACATCTTAAAGGTCAAGCTAGATTTTCAGTCAAAATATCACACTCCTAAAAAACAAAACTTAGAGTAGCATTACATGTACAAGGGAATTACTGATCAGAGTAAGTCTGGCTACCGAGACGTCCGTTTTATTTTTTTCACTTGCAGCTCAGGCAAGTTACAGGCTATCATCATCATTTTACAGACTACAGCATGGAGGCTACCTCATACAGAGGTCAGAGGACTGCGAGCTCGGTATCGCTCACGCAGCAGTAACTGGCCTACAACTGAGGGGTTTGGTTGAGCTACCTAGGGTAGCACTCAGCAACGCTGCCATGAAGTGCCCTCCATCACTCAAATGTCTTTTGCTGTCTTTAGAAACAGCTACCCAACGTTCTTTAACATGGATGTGAATCAAGAGTTACAAACAGGAATATATGTTACTCCTGTAGAAAACAGGAATGTAGCAGCACACGGATACCCTGCAAACCAGATATGAAGAGATTTTACACTGTTCAGCCAGCATTATCAGGAGTGCAAAGCATTTATATAAACAAACTATCTAGCAGTAAATCTAAAGATAGCTGACATCCCACTTTAGTATTTAAAAAACACAAGGCCTGGTTGTCCATGTTAACTGTCTCCTATGCACACTCAACTCACACTGACTCAGTAGGAGACAAGGGCTTGGCACTTTGTATAATCTAGCCCTCAAAAATGCAAGTAACAAGGAAGAGTTTACAGTGTCATTTTTCAAAGTCAGCTGAATGGCATAAGACTGCTGATATTACCTTACAGTGTCAAAAAATCATAGGGAAAATGCTTTAAGTTTCTAAACCATTTGAGGCACCAAATTGCGCTACTTAATGCTAACTGTACGGTGTATTTATTTTTGTTAAGAGAAAGAATACTTTTAAGTACTAACCCCAGCTACTGACCCTTTACATGAACAAATTCCTCAATTAACATTTGAATTGCTTCTTTTCCTTGATTTCAGAGGGAGGAAAAGAAAATCCAAACACCATCACTCTTTCCTTCACAGTTAAGGTCAACATTTGCTCAAATGCAGTTTACAGGCAGAAGACAGAATGTCTGTTTTTGTTGTGAAAGTGGATCTAGAAAAACATCTCTTAGGCTGGGTGTCTAGTTGAAGTTCAAAACTAGCAAAAGAATTCTGACATTTAATACCAACTCCTACATACAGGAATGTGTAAACAGTGTGTATATACATACATTATATACATGTAAAAAAAATACGTATTTTCTATGCATTTAACTTTAAAAGGTCAACTGGTTGAGATCAGGAGGGCTCACAGGGGCTCGCCACACTCCCCAGCTCTGCAGTGACTCCCTCACACTGCCCAAACAAAATCCATTTTCCCCTTGCTTCCTCTATTTCCTCATATAGGAAATGAGGATAAGCCTATCCACCTACATCAGTAAAGCACAATGAAAGGTTCACAGCACAGCCGGTAGCAGTCAGCCAGCCCACTGCCTCACGCAGTTAAGTTGTCAATAACTTCTGCTAAGTCTGCTTTTTGGGATGGGCCTTAGCTTTTTTTTCCACACCCCCCTTTTTTTTTTTTTTTTAAGAGACAGGCCTTCACTTTTTGATGCTTTCCTTGACTTTGGCAGTTCAGGAATATCATTAACTATAATATGCTGGTAAGGCATTTGTGCACATTTCACTTGCTAACTACCATTAAATATGACAGTATAATTGCTGTAGTTATTTTATTGTTAATTGTACATTTGACTGTATTAAAGAAAATTCTTCATTTATATATAAAGAAAATTCTTCATTGTTCAGTGGCTTCACTTGGTCAGCATTCCCCAAACTGGATCCAAACCCTTTTGCTATCCCTAAGCTAGCTGACTTTCCATAGCAGAAGGAATACTCTCCCCCTCAGGAACAAGAAATGCCATTAGTGCATCAAGGTTTTCTTCAACCTCGAGTTAGAGACGAGGAGAAAACTCCAAAGAAACCTGAAAAAGAGCATTCATTCCTCACACTGAGCACGCACACCTGCAGCCAGGCTAAGCCCTTTGTTTCATTCTCCTGAAATTCTTTGCCCAATTAAATGTATCAGTACTCATAGCTCCATCTCTGTGACACTGTCATTATGCCCCAGGAGCAAACTGCCATTGATTCCCCATTGCATCTCCACATAGTGACTCCAAAGGTGGGCAGAGAAGCTGACTTGCTCCTTCACCCTCACAAGGAGGGGATCACCTGAGAGACATCCTTCACCTGAGGCCGCAGGGTTAGCAGTCTGGTACATAAGTCGTTTTAGATTCATTTAGAAAAAAATGAACAAAACCCAACAAGATATGTTGCCACTCTTGCTAGTTCAAAGCAAAAAAGCACTTAAACAATTCATAGTTTATTCTTTGTGATCTGCCTTGTTATAAAAGAAAATAAATGTTACATAAATCATGTAATCTTTCCCAATGCAGTTCATTAAGAGCTTCAAAAGTAAATCAAAATAGCATTGCCAAAAAAAGCCGAGATAATTAGATTTGTACAGCCAGTGACTTATCGTGCTAGCATTCCAAGACATCTTGAAAATCCCACCAACAAATTTTGGCTAAGAGCATTACTAGAAAGAATCCTTCCCCTTTGAAGAACAGCTTAACACATGAGTAGCCCCTCCAGAGCGTCTCCAAATACCACTCCACGCTGCTTTTGCTCTTTCCCAGTTTTAAAGCCCAACACACAATACATTCAGTTAAGCATCCAGGTAACAAAACAGATTAGCCGAGAGTTTGGGGTGAGCTGGGCACAGAACCTCGGGCCAGGCCCCATTCTGTTTCTAACAACCCAGCAAGGCAGGAGAGCACAGATTTTGTGCTTCCACTTATTCAAGAGAAGGGAAACACGCAGCAAGTGAAACCTGCTGGACTCGACACTTACTCACAGCCTTGGAGACTATAGATCTGCTTTGTTTTTTGTGCTTTAAAGTCACAGTAGATTCTTACAAGTTCAGTACAGCTGCAAGGTAGAGAAACTCAGACATGCCTCAGTAAGCAGCTACATACTTTAATAAGTTGCTGCATCCTGTATACTATACAATATTTATGTGTCTTGGCATTTTTTAACTTCTCAGAAATTTCTACTAATGAAAATTTTAGCAATTTGCCTGTGCTCACCCAAAGTTTCTTTGATATTTGGCTGCAAACAGATCTTTCTCTGAATAGGTATGAGTAGTCTATAAAAACCAGTATTTTTTTCTAGGCTTCAAAAATCATGAGCTCTTTCTAATGCCAAACCTAGTAGTTCCTCTTTGAGCTCACTAACACAAGGCAGGAGACAACACGGGGAACGTGAATGGAGCCAAGAGGCGTCAGCCTCCCACCACCTCCGCTGTGAGGGACACAGCAGGAGCGTCCCTCACTCCAAGCCAAATATTTATATTTCTAGTGGAGTCCGATTCCTAGAGTCACTGGACTAAATCCTAGCTTTAGTTAGGACTTGGGAGTAAGGACCCTGAAAAGTCACTTGAAATTTCATTTCTCGCTTTGTAGATGGAATTCCAACAAACAAAACGCAACATGCTGGTGATGCCAATGGTCATGAGAATCTGAATATTTAGGGTTGAAGTTTTTATATATGCAGTGAAAATAATTTACTAGGAATTGCAAAGGCATGCAATACACACATCTGCATGCACACGATGACAGCCTTCTCATTTACTTTGTAGCATCAGTGGTTAGAGTTCAACTCAGTTACCCCCCTGTGCAAGACAGCTTCTTCACACGCCTTCAGGAGAACCACTAGTCCATCTCCCAGGAGGACAAACTGTATCCTAAGAGAGGAAACAGGGTTACACCAATCATCCCAACATTAGCCCAGCTTTCAAATGCTGGAGGAAAAAGTTTGGAGCAACAGTCCAGATTCTGGGCTAACACATCAAGCCATGGCTTCAGAAACCTCTTCGGGACCACTGGAAAATCCCTTGACCTTCTGGCTGTAAGGCAGTGTCAGTACTAGTGCTGTTTCACAAGACTGACTGAGCACTGAAAATTTTACAGGAACGGGATGTCCGGTAAGTACCTAAGATCCACAATGATGATATAAAAACATGCAAAAATATAGAAGGCACTGATAACAAGGAGTTTTTTTTTTTTGCATACAACAACCAGGCATGCAGAGACAGATGGAAAATGCTATTCTGAGGTTAGAAAAGACACCAGCAATTTCTCCTCAGAAGGGGAGACTATAAACATAGTCCCAAGGGGAAAAACAGGCAGATAAGCAAATGAATAACTTAAGTCAAACCAGAACACTAAAAACACTCGAGCACGTTAAAGATGTGAAATCCTCCATTTTAAGCTATTAACAGTTCTTTGGGGTCTTCAAACCCACAGCCCAGACACAACTATTTGTGCAGCACTCTCTAGACTGAACTATTTTATAGTTTGAGAGCTAGGTGATTAAAAGAACTCCCTTTGTCATCTGTAGTGGTGGAGTGTGCAAGGGAATACTATTTCTGATACTGTGCTGGAAACAAAGCACCAGTAGTGACAAATGAAATCAAGACCCAGCAGGTAGAGCAGAGGAAGCTAACGTGTCCTGCTTTAAAGTACTTGGCCTTACACTTTGTTGGTTGCTTTTGTACATTACAAAGTTCCAAGTAATTGCAGTTGCTCTTTACTGCTATAAAATAAGTAAAGCTTGTACCTTTCAGATATCAGGTGCTACAGAATAAGTCTGAAATGCCAACAAAGATAGCCAAATAATACAAGAATCCATTAATCATTTTTAAGCACAAGGCCTGCAAGGTTTCCTTTGCAGGATCATGTAATACAGCGCTCACGAGTATTCAGCTGACTGCACATATCTGTGAAAGCATTCACTAGCTGAAGAATGCTGTTTGGGCAGTAATTGTTAGTCTCTTGGATTTTAATCTAACCAATAAGCAGAAAAAACATGTGATTTAGATGAACTGTTTATGAGCAAGAAATATGCCTTAAATGATATTTATAGTCATTCATTAATAACCCACTGCCTGAACTTTGTTCTCTAATTACACTGCAGATACCTACACAATCATGCATACAACTGTATAAATCAGAATGATGCATGGAGAAAAAAATGCTAAATGCATTAAATAAATCACATAGACTATCATTAAGCCTACATTTAGCGATTGAAACCACTGCTCTTAACTTGCTTAATATTTATCATGGAGCTCCAAACACTTCAGTGTCTCACAATACTTGTGCCCATTTGTTTGTTTTACAGAGTGAAGCTGAAAGATCACACAATTTTCCCAACCAACACACAACAGCGGAGCCAGAGATGAACTCAGATGTCTTAATTTTCAATGCAGGAATTATTCCAGACTTCATTCTTTCATTTAGTGCTGAAGATAGATGTTACAAAAATAATTTACACCACTTTTGGTTTAATTTTTGGATTTCAGTGAAATGGTCTTTTTTATTTGGTAAGTGAAATGAATACAATATAATCCTTGAAATAAGTCGTAAAGGGGAGCCATTGAAATTATGCTTGGAATAAAGAACCCTAACCTGTTACTTGCACAGGCAACGAATGCAAGTTTCAAAAAAGCAAGTTTTCAGCAAAATAAATTGGAAGAGTTCAACCAGTCACTGCATGTGTTCGAAAATCAGTTTTGAACCTGACTTCCCTCGAAGTATGCAGAAGGAACGTGTTTTCAAGAATACTGTTGTGTACTATAGGTGCATGAATATTTGCTTTCTTTTAAGAAAGGCTTTGGTAGTTAAGTAACTAAAGAAGCCGTGCCCCTTCATCTCCAAAATTGCACAGTTGTTAAGTTATGTGGTGACTTCCTCAATGATTAACTTTTGGAAAAATGGGAATAAAGACCAAGTCTCATTAGCCACTCACAAAAAGCAGAGATACAAATTTCACAATATTATGGATACTTTTAAACCTATGATTTCTGTACAGCGTATGGGCTGCAAATGTACAGGAACAGGAGCACCAGTGCACCGAGAGGATGCTGCTGGGACAACAGGAGCCAACCTGAGGAAGGAACAAGGCACAGCTAGGAGCCTGTGCTTTCACAGCATCCCATCACCTCACTGATAGCCCCAAATAATTGCCAGGTCTACAACAGGAGCTTATTCCCTATTTTAAAAAGCTTTTTGTTAAAGGAGGTGTATAGCCACGGTGACAACCCACAAAAGGCACAAATCCATGAAGACAGAATTACTGAGTCAGGGTAAGAAAACTTTTTTTGGAATCACCTCAGATTCTGATATTTTTCCTCAATAACTGCCAAGCAATAATAAAGAAAAAACAAACCACAGTCTGGTTTCTGGGTGGCTAAAGTGGTTATATCCCCGGCATAAAATACCAAACAAAACCATCTTTTAATAAAAAACTTTCCTTCAAACGTAAAATTGATACTCTTTTCTGGTTTATGGATAATTTAGCTTGATTACTATAATTGTCAGAAAAATGCTGAAATATAACTCTCCTCTTCTTTAAAGAAAGATTGTCTTACATGCTTGGGATCAATCCGCTGACTTTTTTGCTCTGAAGGAATAACGCTGGGGATAAGTTTTAAACAGAGCCAGAAACTTGCCTGTTCGGACCCGCTAGCAGCACTGAAGGAGCACGATGATCCCCATCATTGCCTAGTACAGACGAGGTAAATGGAGCAGGAAGCCACCAGCAGGCAAAGCATTGCCCAGCAGGGAAGAAGGGAGGTGTGCTGTGCTGGGACCCCGGCAGCAGGTGGGAAAAAGCAGATGCGGCTTTTTGGAGATGCAGGGCATGCAGGACACCACCTTGCCCCAGCCACCCAGATAATTCTCTGTATGGCTCCTTGAAAACTGATGAAAGGCCCCAGGCCAAACAATGTTGACACTTCAGAAGCTTGTGAGGTTAACTTCAGTACTCAAGCAGTTCCCTATTAAAACAATGGCTATATTAAGAAGCACCCTGACAAACGCATCCTCCCTTGAAATGATACGGCCTAGCAAAAACACAGCCCATCCACACTTAGCTCTAGCTTTTTGGGCTTGCAGCCAAACTCTGAAAGCACAACTGTACATGCACTCTTTTACTCTTGGCAGTACTGGAGAAGTCAGCTGAAGCTTTATGCTATTGCAGACTCCTCCTCCATATGCGCTGAGTTACTGGGTCACTTGCTGGCTATACTCTGGCTATGAAATACCTTCACATTCTGTTGTTAGTTGCAAAGCTAACCTCTGAGTCAAGCCCAAGCACTGCTATAGGATGGTGCTCTTTCCCCATGTTATGAGAATAAGCTCCTTGTTTACATGTTTCAGCCTAACACACTCCACCCCCAGCCTCTCTACCAACTGAGAGATGCCAGCACCTAACAGCTTGGCAAGTGGCACCCTTTGTTGCCAAAGCTAAATGAAGCCTAGAAAAAAAATAAATTGACTTCTGAAGCTTTTATCTGTCCAGTTTACTTTAAGTGAACACGAGGTCAGAGCCTCAACACAACACTGGAGATTGAGCCAGGAAACAACAGAGCTGAAACTGGGGGAGTGGGGAGGAGTGCTGAGTTTCCCACTCAAATTAAAGACTGCAGAAATGAACCTGACAATATTCAGCTGAAGAACAACTGAGGAATGAACAAGTAAAAACCAGCACAGCCCTGGCTTCTATTTACTTTGGGCTCCCAAGCCACTCCTTTGTGCATCAAATCATTGTTCCTGAGCTTTCCATTAGCACCATTACTCACATGATAGCCAAGGCAGAGAGTGAACAGGAAAACTTGCTGCAAATATTTAAGAGACTGAGATTTCCTAGTGACACTGACAGTTCTTTATGACATGTTAGAAACCCTTCGAGGGGGCGTTCTTGTTTTTGTGTGTTTTTAAACCTCAAGCCTATTTTAACAGGTAAAACATGGAATTCTGCAGCTGATGTTTTAAATACTCTTGTTCATCTGCTCACTTGAGCAGCTTCTCAGTAAAATACATCATCTCCCTGCAAACTTAAATAGCAAGAGCAACACTATTAAAACAATAGCAAACTCATGCTCAGCAAGCCCATATTTCAGCAATACATTGCATTTGGGATTTCTACTGTTACATAATGGCTTTGTTCAGAATGCTTTACACCTACTCTAATTTATTAGCATCACTTCTAGTGAGTAATTTGTTCTAATTTCCTTGAAACATAGAATACCTGTTACAGATGATACTTGCCTTTCTTCCTGGCCCTCCCACGCTTCCATTTTATGAAGCTTGAGATAGAAAAGTCCAGTCCCAGAAACTGGCAAAATTTACAGTGCATTAAGACCCCACATAATCTTTTTTTTTTAAATTAGCAGTTCATATTGAACACAGAGGAGATGAACTGGAAGGCAACTTTCTAAAGCAAGCAAATGAAATCCTACAAGACATACATCATCAGAAGCAAGAGTCTGTACTGTGAATAAACTAGTGGAACTGTTTGATGTGAAATCTAATGGAGACCGTGCAGCAGGTAGTTCCCCAGTTTGGAGTGTATACGACTTAATAATGGTGGGACTATTTTTCACGCAACATTTCTAAGCATAAAACAGGCTTCTTCCTTCATAGCTTGCCTGCACATTAGCAGATGTCAGTTGTCAACAAGAGAGTCTTGCATACTCTTTTTTTTCCTTCTTCCCTGGAGTTTAAGTTTTGTTCTTTTGTTTCATTGTAAAAAAAAGGAACTGACAGAAAAATCATGTGTCCTGAAGGTGTAGTTCCTTGCTCATACGGAATACTTATCTCTAACATAACCCGTATAAATATATGGCTTTTAATTCCACTACAGTAAGATTTTCTGTGCACATATTATTTACCATCTGTGGATTTAGACCTGTTATTATCCTTGCTTATTGCTACAAAAGGGTCTTAAATAACTCTTGTTCTGCCAGTTCCACATGCCTCAATTTACATGGGAACACCATCTCATAAGAGATGGTGCTTGACATTCTGGTCTCAGATCTCTACCAAGTAAGAAAGAGCACTCTTCTGGTATGCAAGGGACAAAACCCATCCCTGGAATACCACCATGGGGGCTGCCTTCTGTACATTACATAACCATTATTTAGTGCCTGAAATGAATGTGCATGTCAGAGAAAAGTTTTAAGAGCAGATTTCTATTTTATACATACATTAGCAAATCTTCAGAGGTTACCTGGCTAATTGAATAGAGTCATAATTCCCCCACACTGAGCCTGTGGAATGAACTGCCATTCAAACACAGAATGGAAACAGAGACTGCAGCATGGCAAAGTTAATGCCAGGACTTCAACAGCAATTGCCGGAGGAGCTCTCAAAACGAATCACTTTAAGACAGAACAATGTTGCTAATTTCTGTTTAAGTCTGAAATATTTAACACACCCATCTTTCCTGAGTGTAGTTCAAAGAGCACACTCCTCCTCTGCAGGGGCAGCTAGGGACTGAGTTTCTCAAATAGCACGGCAAGAGCACCGGAGCTGCTCTGTGGCAGCTTATCACTGCAGTGGGTTATAGCGTGGTTGCTAACTCCATCAGTTTAACAGTAACTTTTAAAGAAAAAAACAAGCCAAAGTATGGGATCAACCATGCCCCCTTCCTTTCCTGCAGATCAACGGGGCCTGCCAAGGGCTGGGGCCAGTGCATGCTAAGGCCCAGGTCCCACCACATGCAGCAGAGGCTAGATGTATAAATACATGTACAAGTTAGGTCTTTGGTTTTCCAGCATGCATTGATCAGTTTTAATGTCACATTAAATGTACATTTTAATGTACACATTGCTTACTGTCAAAAGTCTCTTGTACTTTGTTCCTCCTGCCAAATAAGCATGCTTAGGTTGTACTGCCTGATCATTGCACACCAGCTGCCACAACCTGCCACAAGGAAAATGGTGTAGGTGTCAAGATTCAGGTGAACCAATGGCCAAGTGCTCGCAGCGCACCTAGTACCACTGCAGGACCAGGTCTAACATGGAGAAATTCCCTCGGAATCGGTAAGGGCATTGTATCTACAGCTGAAAGGGTGCATCAAGAAAGACCAGAAAGAAAATAGATGAATAGCTAATCCTTTAGCCTCGACAGCTTTTGCCAATATCCTTAAAGCTGACATTTGAGAAAAGAGAAGCTTTGGTTAAGAGTTTTATTAACAGAGGTATCAATCCTATCAGTTTTCAAGTGTCATAGAAATACTCTGATCCTCTCTATTACCAAAAAACTCTTACAGAGCCTAACCTGAGGCCCAAAGATTCCCATTACCCTCAATTGCCTTTAGACCAAGCCATTTATAACTCTTTATAATCTGCATAAGATGCATGAAAATACATTAAAAGTAATCTAATTTAATTAATTTCGCTTAATTACATCCATTGCAAGTGAACTGTCAGATATATCTTGAGTTTCTACAACCTTTTCAGGAAAAAAGGACATACAAAGGGGTTTACAGAACTGTGTTAAAAATGTAGTGCTCATACACTGAAAGAGCTTTGCTAATATCTATCTAGAGCAGATAAGGACTCGAAAGTCACATTTACATTGGTTTCATTCTGAGGCTGCATAGAATTAAAATGACATCTAAATGCCTAAATGGATCCCAACTATGCCTTTAATCTCTCTCATCTTCCTCTTGCGGAAGAGAGCTTATGGGCTTTTAGTATCCTGCTACAGTTTGTTATGACACCATACACTGCGTGTACTGTAAGGCACACAGTGAACTGTGCTGTGATGTATACTGTGGCCACAGCACAACATGGCACGTGGCACATAGTCTGGAGCCTTTGGAAGAAAAGGGCTGCAAGACAGCTGTCTGCCGTCGCAGCAGACTAGAAGCAGGGGTGTATGCTCCCATTTATCATATTTCCTTTTCAGTAATACCCTCAAATATTTGCACACAAACATACGTAAACACACGCACATACAGAACTCCCAAACACACCAGTGAATTATTTAGTCCCTTCTCAATGTTGTACATGTACTAGAATACAAAATTCCAGTTGCATAAAACAGTTTAGCAAAAGTATACATTGAAAGTCAGCTGCAAAGACCACCAAAGTTAGTGCGAGTTCAGAGAACAAGATTACCCAGATTCGTCTTGCTGCTGTACTATACATTAGTTTTCATTACGTGAGTCTCGTGGGCTTGGGAGCATCAGGCAGGTTAGAAGCTACTGTTGTGGGGTAAGCCATTGCTTCCTCATCAATTTTCCATCTATATTTGATGCACATTTTAGGAGGAGCTATAGACTGAAACTATATAGTACATATCCATGTAGCTTTTTCTATTTCTTTGAGACAACAATCAAGGCATAGGGTCATTTCTTTCCTTCAGTCATAGCACTAGTCTATCAGAGGAAAATGCAGATGGGATTAATCCTCATCCCACGCAGATATTGATTGCTAAAACATTCTCTTCCTCCAGACATCCACAGGCTGTAGCCACTAGGCAACAGAACCACCACAGTCTCGTCTCATCTCCTCTCAGAGCAAACGTGACAAAGAAAACTGCTGGGAACTCCACTAGTTCTGCTTCCAATTTATTGATCGACCATATGCAAGTCATTTTTTCTACATCCCAATTCCTTCAGTTGTAAAAACTGGCTTAATGAAATCCACCTCTATATGGTACTTCGGGACCCACACATCCAAACCCTTAGATGCACACCAAAGGCCATTTGTCTTCATGAGGACTCCCTACTGCCCTGTTAAAAGTGAGTATCAAGGATTATTGCTGCATTCATTCCTCCTGAAAAGTTTCACTAAAACATACAGATCTTACATTCCCTCAAAGCACCTGGTGGGCAGTTTCAGGGTGGACTTCTTGAGCAGCACCAGGTTCTTTCTTTGTTATTACTTTACACTAATGCTTTTATTATCACATGCTAATCAACAAGAAAATACAGATCCTGTTCTTGAGCATGTTAATGTACAGAAAGTACTGATTTTATTAAAACTATTATTTTAATTATGTACTTGAAAAACTGCTTAGATACATGGAAATTAAATGGATCTAATGAAGTGGAACGGAGTGCTAAGTTTTAATTAAAAAAATTAGAAAGTTTGCAGAAAAGATATTAAGCGATTTTTCAAATGGTAACTGTATACTTAGTTCTACACTTTGCATTAAGATTACAGTTGAGTGGGTAGAATACTCCCAAATGCATCTTTTTAAATTCTGCTGGGCAAAGTGCACATCAACAATTTCCTATGAATATTTGCTCAGATGAAGAGTGTTTATCTTCACTTTGTCCTTACTTCCAACAAATTTCTAGGAAAGATGCTTTCTTGAGGCACTGTTTTCAAACAATGAATTTTTAGTGGATCTTTGATCATTTTAAAAGTTATGTTCCAACTCAGAACCTGTACATTTCCCAAAAATCTGAGTGTAAGGTTCTGCTCACCCAGACACAACTTAAGAGCACCATGCGGATGACCTGTTATGTCTCTCCAGCATTGCCCAAATATTTTCACTCATAACATATTTCTCTCAAGTCATCTGCAAACAAGAAAGCTTGCAGAAATTGCCTGGTGAGTAGTTCTGAACACAGACACTCAGAAATCATCAGTTACCACAAAACTGGAACGAGAATAGAAATAAGCATATTTGGAAGTTACTCATTCTTTTACAGCATTTCTCCTTATCTATCCGCTTCTACTTGAGCAACCTTCAAGTTTCCACAGACAGTACCCCTAAAGGTTATCAGAAAGAGTGACCTACCTGACTCCAGATGGGCACAAGTAAGTCTTCTACAGCATTGCTAAGTAGTCCTGTAAGTTTATGGCAACTTTCAGAGTTTTATGGTTTTCCTTCTAAAACCCTTGATTAACCATAAGAAAATCTATACCTCATAAAAAGATTGTTTACCCACTGCGTTTGCTGAGTGTGCAGATGATCCAAAGTACACAGAAAACCTGAAGAGCCCATCACCAACACAAACACTTCAGGAAGGACCATTGCTGGCCCTCCTGGTTATCAGCAGGAGGGCCATCACCTCACTTCTCCTGAGACCTTTAGGGAGCCAGCAGGCAGCTCTGTCTGAGGAGGTTTTTTGATGTTCCTCATACACAGGCCTAAACATTACATTTCAAAGCTCAGGACTGCAGCTCGCAGCATGCTGGGAAGGCCTCAGCTTTCTGCTGTCACAGCCACAGTGTTTCTTAAAGCCACAGTGAAATATATGCTAGAATTTCAGCACACCTATACATCTTGTTTAAATAAACAGGTCTCAAGGTGTCTACTTCTGCATTTTTCTGACTAAGTCTGGTTTCTGGAGTCCCAGCAGAGCCTTGCTGGCATGACATGGTATGTTACACAGCCCGACAACACCAGCAGTACCTCAGGCAGCGCTACATCCATGCACAACACAGCCTTGACAGGAACACTCTCTCCTCACTTCATTTCTACCTCATCTTTAACACTTCTACCTACCTTAGGAGATTGGGCTTTCGTTGTCCCCTGTCAGCAATGGGGTGAGAGCACCTTACTCAGAAATAGCAGCAGGACAGCTGAAGTGACTGCAGCGCTGGCGTGAGCTGAGGTAAACTCAGCCCACGCCGCCCCCAGCAGCACTGCGGGGAGCACAGAGGACTGCAATCGCTTTTGTCCTCGATTAAAAACCACCTTCCTTCCTCAAAGCGAGCCCCAAACCCCAACACACAGCACAGAAATCACCGTTCAAGGTCTTCAATTGTGATTGTTTCTTCCCCCCATATCTCCCTGCTCCACCCAGTCACAAAACTAGTTTAGAAAGAGAAAAAAGGCCTAGCCATAAAACCTAATGCCTGAAAAGCCTTCAAAAAGACTTAAAATAAGCATTTGTTTCTCCTCATAATTATTTGAGCTCAGAAGTCACAGAAAGGTCATATCACAAAGGGAGTGGCTCCTGAGGCAAAGGGAAGCCTTTATTACTTTAACTAGCCTCCTTGAGGGCAATTTCACATCCATAATACAAACTATTCAAACAATGTGTGATGGAAGTAGGTAAATGATCACCTTGTATGTGCACAGATTTTGATTAGCAACGTTATTTTGCCCTATTTAAGAGGTGACAGAGCTAATTCTTTAATCCAGTATTTTTAACATGCTCAGTTATATCAGAAACATTTTTTTTTTCCAGTGCAGCTGGATAGCATGGTAATTAATAATAATCCCAATGATCAGAGCTTGCAAAACAAATTATTACTGAATAAGCAGAATTCAAGTTCTATATGGTCCTCTCATTTGAAAGTAACGTCTGCATGTCCCTAAAGTGTTACAGTTAATAGATAAAATTTGACTGGAGGATAGCTGTTAAACACTGTGCAGAAATGGGAATGATTTATAGGATATGATGTCCATTACAAATACAGAGCATTTCTAAAAAGACTTATTTTGTAGCATCTTCACATTAGCAGGAAACCTTATGAATTTCCTGCATTTGATGAAATCACTTAAAACATGCTACTTTTTTTCCTGTAGATCTAAGGGCAGACAAAATGCAGGCTCTCTCTGCTTTGTATCTTCTTTGCAGAGTGCTATATGCCCTTGCACCTTTTGGTTTACAGAAGTGATATTACTTGGTTTATGGTGCAACCTTTCCCTAATCGTGCTCCAGCATACTCAGCTGTGAGAGGAATAATCAAATCTAGTGTTTTTGTCCCAGAAGCTGAAGGGTTTAATACAGCCAGAGATGAATTAAGGCAAAGCCTCCTGTATATACAGTACATCCAATCCAAGAAGTACAGGCCAAAGTTGATTTAGTATTTTTTTTTTAACTCTAGATGAGATAGAAACAGAGGTAGAGGATCGATTACCATTTATATATGACTTAGATCAATACAAATAGCCAATGCAGCCCTCGCCTACTGTCTGAAACGGAGTGCCCTCTGATTTTCAATGACAGCATGTGCCAAGAGCCCAGCTGTCCAGGTACCTAGGAGCTTAAGCACTCGGAGTGTTTCCATGCTACATGGGACCAGCCCAGGTGTCCTGCAGATGCTCTTTGTGGGATGTGCTACAATAACAGCAAGTTTTTCTTCTTTTGTACTCTGCTAAAACAGCCAGTAACTGGTGAAAGGACCTTCCGATCAAACAATGGAGAGAGAATTCTGTTAAAAGCAAACAAAAAACACCACAAAGAACCCCCCCTCGCCCCCCCACCCAAAGGAGTAGAGGGGAGGAGATAGCCTAACTTAATGGGGATTAGTATGATTAATTTGGGGGAAGCTGCTTGAGCCAGAATTAGCACATCAGAAGAAGGTAACAGAAGGTGTTAAACACAAGCAACTTTGTTTTTCAGGGATACTAAGGAAGAAGGAAACTGTGGGACAATAATCTGATAACACTAGCTTTTTTCCCCCCATCATGAAACTGTTGCAGAAAAATGCATACCTACTCTGAGACCAAGACAAAGGTATCTTCACCGGCCAGCACTGGAAGACTCGGTCTCAGTAAAACATACCCGAGAAGATAAGGACATCCCGAGTTCCTGCCCAGGGACTTCACTGACCAGGCTTCAAAATTAGTCCCTTCCTTTCGTTTCACTTTCTCTCACAGCAACATCAGCTACACATTTACTTTTGCAACACAGAACGAAATAAATTCTCAGAAGACTCCAAGAGGTAGGACTATAAGAACAAAAAGACTTACTACAGGAATATTGGGAGGCTTGCAATAAAATTAAAAAACTTGACATCACTGCTATACCACCTTTACTGTTTTGAAAGGCTCTGAAGAGATTTTCTGCTCAGGAAAATCAAATAGAAAATAGGGTCTGAGGACTTGGTCAGTATTTTTTAGTGCCTGCCAAAGCCTCATTTCAGCTCTACTTTTGAAGTCACTAACCTGAGCACTTACAACACTCAAGTGCAGCACAGATTTATAATATGTTTTTATTTAAAGAGATCACCTACAGTACCAGCATGAGATGATATATATCCTGTCTGTTCCGAATGAACTGCTGTAGCAGACATTAAAAAGGAAAGGTGAGTTTTAAGAATACAGCTTTAGAAAAAACACTCCACCAGCTAAACCCATTTCATCCCCACTTATATCTTATTTTTAAGAAGAGAAGACAGAATGAATTAAATTGAAAGCCATGTATTAAGTCTTTAGAATTTTCACAGAAGTTTATTGAACAAAACTCCTAAGAAGCTGCTTGCTTTCTTATCCACAGAAACCTATTTATAGGAGCTGAATTCTAATAAACACAGATTGCAGTGCAAAGAAAAAAAGGTCAGCAGTGTATGCTCAAAGCTTTATTGATGTCTTGTCAATCAATCTTTTATTTTGTTGTTTAATTTTTTTTATTTTTTTAAAGGAAAAAAATGCATGTAAGCACTTTTTCTCCCAATAGTGGATTTATTGAGCATCTCAACAAATCAGATCATAGATACAATAAGCAATGATGGCCGATTATCAACTGTGTTTTCAGGTCAGGTTGTAAATTGACCCTGTGTTCGCTGCTCTTCTTTCTGGGGAATAGCTAAGGCCTTTTCAAATACAATAATTTCCAATAAACTTTTTTTCGATGCATTCAACATGCCAAAAGAGCTAGCTTATTGGTGAAAAACACAACTTGCCTGGACAATATATACAGTCACATATATTGTCTCCTTGTAAACTAGTTAAAATAATAAAGCTGACTCTTAGATTTAAGAGTGGTGAATCCAACAGACCTAAAACTTCAGAGCATGGCCTTTGAACCATAACATTTTTCTCCTGATGGTATGAGTAACAGTAACAGACCTTAGCCCTGATCCGGCACAAGGGCAGCTGCTGCCAAGCCCTCCAGACTCCGGTAAGCAGTCACCACTTCTAAGACAAACCATCCAACCTTTGCCATTTAGCTGCAGTCCCACTCCAACCTTTTGTTTTCCCAACTTTTTCAACATCCCTATCAGTAATTTTGAGAGCCTGTGATCAGCACCAGCACACAGCAATTCAGACAATACTGCACGTGGCATTACTCTGTTTTTTGTTACCTATTCCTCTTGCAACTTCACAATTTTGTTGTTGTTGTTTTTAATCTGTAGCTGCACATTGAGGAGGTGATACTGAGGTGTCTAATCTGATAGTGGATTCCCTTGCCAGAATTAACACAGTTAATTTAGCAGAGTATAAAGAACAGTGACAGGCTGCTTTCTTCCCTCCAGTACTCTGCATTCACTTGCTATCCCATTGTCTGTCCACTTCTTTAGTTCGGTCTTCTGTTCTAAGCCCTTTCCTCCTACTGTAAAAAAATATTCCACAAAATCCTTCCCAAATTGTATAAAACAACTGCAGCTTCATGAGCCTCGCCCAACATGTTTCCAAAACTCAGTACTGACAATCTGAGAAACAACTTTGATATTCTGGTTAATTTTCTGCTGTATGACAGCAATCTAAACAAGCATATAAAGGGGAATCATGCTACTATATTTTGCTGGTTAAAAACAAAAACAAATACACTGAATCTTAAATCATCATCATTTTCACTATTGCAAGTTTATAATGCACTGGAGATACCAGAAGGAGCACGACTCAGACTGAATAAACTAACAGTGAAATCACTTCTAAAGCAGTGAATGCAAATTGGGTCACAGAAATGCTCTTTGATTATTGTCGCAAAGATCATGAAGTTACCTTCCCAAGAGAAGTGCCATCATGCATGGCAGCGTAGTGCATTGACAGACCAAGTAAGAGTATTTTGGAGCCACTGCCCAGTCTGACAACACATGCACCTTAATTTTATATTACGAGCATTTGTCTGTCTTTGTGTCTTATTCCCCTACCAACTAGCCTTACAGGACAATACATTTTGTAAGGACTAACAAATGGTTCTGAATAAGCCCTGCTGTGGTTGGCATGAAAATGTGTGACAAGAACAGCACATATTACTGGTGCGCACTGTATTCTGTAAGAGATATAACTAGCTAACAAGTTAATTGGAGTTGGCTACATAATGCTTTTTGAGGAGTCAAAACCAAACTCTGCAATCTATTACAAACATCTCATAAAACAGCTTTGAATTTCTGTAAATGTGTTCGTAATTTACAGATCTTATCCAACTAATTAAAATTAGTCTAAAGCTATTCCCAGAAAGAATTATTTCATCTTCTATTTTCATGTTTTGCCATTAATGGCATTCGATTAGTTACTGGATAGACTTTCAGCTGACTGGATAGCACATTATTATTTTTTAAACAGAAGCGGAGTAGAACAATAAATAATGTAAATGCACTTCAACTTCAAACTTCTATTAAACTTTCACAACATTTTGACATATACCAGTGGCCACATGAAAATTCACAACAACAGATAATCAGACCCTACAATGAGCAATAAATCAAATTTGAGTCTCCCCTCATAAACCACTTCAGCAATCTGGTTCTTATTATTTGGACAGCTCTGATTCTGTCTCTCATCATGGAACAAAAAGCTCTGTTCGGGAGGGAGTCCCTCTGGGACAGATCTTGATGTTGTTCTTTTCTAGATAGTTCAGTTGATTAAAAAAAAGTGAATCTTGCCTTAACAAAAGGCTTCAAAATTTTTCAAAAAGCAAATGCTTCCGGAACTATAAACTGAAAATCCGTGACTAGATCTATAGCAGCATATCTCAGCATGGCTCATCTCTCACATGCAGGTGCATGTTCACCCCACAAGCAAATGCCAAGATAAAATGTTCCCTCAAGGAACCACCATCCCTGTTTTCTGACTAGGTTTCTATTATTTTGGGGAAAATTACATTAATGGAATGAAAAAAATAAAATATTTCTTTTGGGATTTAGAACAGTACAGCTTTCATTTTGTGGAACAACTTCGATATTTGTACTGGGAAAAAGTCTGCTACTTTGGAGTTATGGGTTGTCACTACAGAAAATTTAAACTCAGACACAAACTTAATCCCCCATTGTTCATAGGATGGGTTTACATTTATTTTATAAAATTGATGTAGAAGCCACAAGTTTTCTTCTTGACAGATCTGTTACAGGATGTACATTTCTTTTTGCTTTAAAAAGCATAAAACAAAAGCGTCATTATATACTTCTAAAGTATACAGATTTAAGCCTTCCCTTTTGAGAAGTAAATCAATACTGATTCAGAATGAAAAGAAAACAGCAGCTCTAAGAACAACAGTGGCTCTCCACTTTGAATCATTTACCCTGAAATTCTGACTGCGCAGAAGTCAATGGCAAGAGTCCAAGTGACACTGGGGTAAGAAACTCCCCATTCATACCTTGCTCAAGCTGCCATGCACTTAGGTAGCAGAGAACTATTAAGAATGATCAAATCTCATGTTTCTTTCCTACTATATTTAAGGGCACATACAAAATATATAAAAGATTCACTTGCTCCAGTGGTGGAGGCTCCACAGCCTCCATGGGCAGCTTCTCCTCTGGTGTTCAGCCACCCCATGATGAAAAAGCTTTTCCTTTTGTTTAAACATTACTTCTTTGATTTCAGTTTGTGCCTGTTGCCTCTTGTCCCATCACAGGGCATCACTGAGAAGAGCCTGCCTCCATCTTTGCTCCCCCATCAGATATTTATGCACACTGCTAAGGTCCCCCGAGCCACCCCAACTGGCTCAGCTGCCCCAACCTCTGTGGCCCTCTACTGGACTCATCCCACCACACCCATGTCAGGCTTGTTTGATGAGCCCAGAACAAGCTCAGAATAATTTTACATTCTATATCATCAAAACCAGGAATACAGACGTACAACTATCTGTAAGCAAAGTAACCAAACATTTCATTATTATTCTTATGTGCTTTATATAGGCTTTCTGATGGAAACAATACCGTGTAACAGAGAAATTATATGAATGCAAAGAGATTCCTTGCCTATGATAAAATATTTACTGGCCTCTGCCAACACAGCCATTACTATATTTATCCTTCCAGCATCCCTTTGAGGTGAGGAATACTAATACACACATTGTACACATGGAAGACAGAAGGACATGGTGACCTACCTAATATCACACAGGAAGTATGTGGAAGAGTAAGGAATGTCTGAGCGTGAGGCTAAATGTTTTATAGCAGATGTGTGAGATATAAAGTAGAATACTTAAATTATTAATGGAGAAAACTTACAATGCTGTGGGGCTCATAGAAAAGGTTTTCCTACGGTGCACATTCTGGTTTCCTGGCACTTCACATAGCTTCCATGAAAGCACAGAACTTTTCTCTCCCTATATTCCCATTAAGACCCTGATTGGTTTCAGTGTAAAGGAAAAAAAAGTTTAAGTCTATTCAAAAACTGTTTCTCTCTGCATTGTCAGAGAGCTTAGATACTTTTCTGTGCATCTCCAAACGTTATATGCTAGACGGAAACCATAAGCCCTCAGCTTTTATTTTGCTGTGCTAGAACATGTAAAAGCCTTTTGTTTCTTCTCATAAAATAGGTTTTGCATTGCCTTAATAATCCTTATGACCCTTCTCTACATCTGTTCCAGTTTTACAGAACATTCCTGTCCATAGGTGACCAACACTACATGATATTTCTAAAGTTGTATCAGTCTATGATAGCACCACCATTTCCTCTGGAAATACCACTCCTAATGCATCTTAAGGTTGCACTGCCTTTTCCACTGCTGCATCATTTCTTAAAATAATTCTCTTTATAGCTCACAATGCAGAGAAATAGAAGTATGGAATCACTGTAATTGAAATATGGTTGGTTTCTAAGGAATTTCTTTGAAGGAGGGAGCAGCGTACACATTTCATAGATTAACTGAGAAGTCTTTTTCAACTGAGAAGCATATGGAGATGTGAGAGGAAAAGAGATGGAAAGGGAGAATTGGTGGGTGTTATATACAAATGGAGCAGGAAGATGAGAGCATAGGAGTAATGATTTCTTGTGTGCAACAGCAGGAGCACACAGACACATTTTCCCTATTGGAAGTTCTCTAACAGCTCTATACAGAGAAAGGCTTGCCTGGTTCTCCTAATTTCTGTGGAATAGAAAAAACTGAGAAAACAGCAGACACTGATAAGGCAGAAGCTTCACTCTACCTGCTTGAATAAGTGTTGAATAAATATTATCAGCAACAAGGGTCTGCACGAACCAGCTTCTTTATCCCTTCAGCTCAGTATTCAGAAACAACTACACAGAACATAAGAGCAGAGCTTCCCCTTCAGACCTATGCTGTCATTAGGGCAAATAGAAAAATTGCACCTTTTTGTCACTTGACAGTATCATAAAAATTAAGATAGTATCCTGGAATTTATTTACAAAATGTAAAACGCTCCCTTTCATACAGCTGCCACAGCACTGGTAACAATCTAGAATCTGAATTCTTAGGGAAGTGTGGGAGTTGGTTTTTATTTTTCTAAATAAATACAACAAGGACTTTTCTATGTGACAAAACAATCAATTTAGTACCATTATATGCTTTCCCATGTATATGACAAACGCATTAAGTTTACTTCACATTGTATACATGTGAAAGACATCAGAAAACACAAAGTGATGCATTCAACATTCCTGAAGTGAGATTAGTGCACTGATGATTCATTTGGACTTTTTCATTTAAAGATTTCATCAGCATCGGCATGTTTCCATGAAACATTTTCCTTTTGTGGTTTAACAACTCCTTTTTAATCAAGTAAAAAGTGTTGTATTGAATTTTTTAATTTTTTGATTAGCCTTAATGAACGTCAACTTTTTCATAGGAAAAACCTAGAAATCCTTAGTCAGTCAAAACCCTCATTGATTGTATCCTCTGATGTTAAAAATTATTCATGGCTAATGTATTCCCAGAAAGAAAGATAGTGTTGAAGGCATGAACAAACATGTAGTGATTAATCACATCTTTTTACACACTATTTCTTTTTCAGATACAGACTGCTCTCTGAAGAGTCACTGCTAGATGAAGGGAACATCACATCTTGCTACCCTAAACAAGAACTTCAAGCATCCTGTTATACAGCTTTCAGGTCAAGGAGAGACAAGGCCACGTAAATCTAAGTGATTCTTAATGAGTTCTTTACCCATAGCCTTATGAAGGCACAAATGACCATAAAATGACTATCTATTGATTGTGAACCCAGCATGACTTATTTCCAAACCCTGAGGAACAATGGCGGGGAGATAGAACATCTTTAACCAGGGCTAAATTATTACCAGAGAGAGTTATCTTCAAAAGTCCCTGTCCAGCCATCAGCAAACACTGACAGGAACAATCGCACGGCCCCAGGACCTCAACCATCACTGCCCCAGCTTGGCAAAGATGGAACACACACCGCCAGCCTTCCTCCTGCCCCAAAACATCCCACTGTATTATTTCACTGGAAAAATGGGAATGCAATCCCCCAGGTGTCAGGAGATCAGCCGAGTAAGGGTCAAGTCAGCAGATTGGGAATTGTTCCTGGGGGCCAGATGAGCGGTTGGCTGTCTAGTTTCTAACCAGGGCCACTGCTGACTGTTTCGGACCAAAGTGGGGAAAAAAATGCATTATGCAGCTACAGAAAAACTTGCATACAAGTCTTTTTACACACCTCACCAGTTAAAAGCTGCCTTTGCTACGCAGAGTGAATCCTACAATGACTTCTAAAACTCTAGGTATCATGTTGATATCCCTATATTTTTCTATAGATGCCTGTTTCTGTCTGAATTTATATTCTGTAACTGTCTGTGACCTCTGCCTTCCTTAAGGATCCCTAAACCAAAATCACTAATCAATAAAAAGGCATCTTTTTTCACCAAATAAAAAAAACAGACTAATTTAAGTTTAGCTGTAATAAATCACTAGTTTTTTTTTGACAGTAACACTTTGTCTTTAAATTAAAAATCTGTATGTATATACAAACCATCCCCAGTATTTATTTCCTTAAAACCTCTGTAGGTGCTATTTCTTAACTCTGTTTACTAACTCACTTGATGTCTAATTTGTTTTCTACCCCAGGTCTCTTGGTTTCTGCAAAACCACGTGGCAATGAGTTTCATAGGCTATGCAATGTCTGAACAATTCCTAAAAACATGAATTCCCTTTTCCTTCACTTCCAGCTTCACATTGCATTGCCTGAACTTCTAATATTGTTCTTTGTCTCTTCCTCCCTCTTCAAATTCTTATAGTGCAGTTAATGACCTTTACAGAAATAAAGCAAATAATCTATATTGCTAATGGATCTATTTACATCTGTGATTTGTTCTTTGTAATACATGCATAATACGTAAGACAGTAGCAAAGCTTGCTATGCAAGCTACTTCTTCCCCCCCCAAAATGCATACTAATTACTGCAGCAAAATTGAATTTGCCTGTGCATACATTGAGGTTAACCATGCAGTTAGTAATGAATGAAGCAACAAGTATCAGTTGTGCACTCAAGAAGGAAATATGTATTTAAAATCATGAGCAAGATTCTAATTACCGAGCCTTGGAAATAATTTAGTTAATTTTGGCTTTAAGATTAAATAATTCTAGAAGATACTAAGCTGCTTCCCATGCTTAATTAGAGGCTTTACTTCACTGAAAACCTCCTGAAACACCATAGGCAATAGCAGAAAAATATCCACTTAAACTGTTTGCTAGGATGTCATAGCATCTTTGACAGAAGTGCTATTACTTGAAAACTTTATGGCACGTAGCAGAAAATTGTATTCTTGTATTACAATTTTGTTAATAGATAAATCATCTAAATCACCACAAAATACTGGAGAACAATTTACAATGTATCATAAAAATTGATGAATGTGACAGGAAAAGCATTTGGATAAGAAAAGGCATTAAGTGTGAAAGAAGAATTTTTACATTAATTTACAAGAGTCCTGAAATCGCAAAGTAACTGTATCAATTTTGACCAAATGAATCATGTGTTCCCACATCAACATAACTGGTTCAGGGCTTAAGTCTCACAAAAACCTGCTGTAAAAGGAAACAGTAGAGAATTTTCTTGTCAGCACATGAATAGTCAATGGCAAAAAGAGTAACCATCAAAAAAAAGCCAGTTGCAGCTGAGGGAAAAGCAAAAGAAATGAAAAGTCAGCACGAATGCATGGGTGGGACTGTTTGTCAAGTTGCTATGCAAGCAGCTAAGATTGTATCAGTATTTCCCTCACAAAACTCAATTTTTAAAGAATTTATATTACTTGACTGTTAAAATATGTTTTAGGAAGAAACAAGGGCGCACTGTGCACAGGCAAATTTTTAAATTAAAAATGGCCTCCAAAATTGCTCCAGCAATTTTCTGCATACAATTGTTTCCACGTGAAAAGACCTATGTTTAAGCACAAAAACAGGTATTTTTCTTTAAAGTATATATATTTCTGATATATGAGAAAAAAACCCAAACGCTACCAACTCAGTGCTGCGGACACACAGACTAACACCAAAACACCAGCTCCAAATAAAAGCAACGATGCTGGGAAGTAATAGTACATCTGCCCCTGCATTTGAACGCAAGTACAAGGCAAGTGTGAAAGCACAATTTCTGGAATCACTTCTAATTCAACCAAGAACTCTATCTAGTACAATCTTAAGCCAGAAACCATTTTCTTTCCCTAACACCACTGTTATGTCCCTTGGCAAATATGCCAAAAGCAGCAGCAAAATGAGGATGCTTTAGGTTTTAATATGTTTTTCTAATATTCATTTTTTATTCCTTAAGTGAATAAGTGAACTAAATCGTATCAGCTATCTCTAAATTATCACCCTTACATTACCAGCTATTCTATTTTTTCAGCCATCTATTTTTTTTGAAGTTAGAATCAGTGTAACGAACCATTATGTGTGTATGAATAAAGACAATATTATTGCAAAAAAAAGTTATCACTATTTAAACAAGATAAACAGTTCTTCTAATCCAGAACATCAAAGCAATTATCTACATTTTGTTAAACCGAAATGTCTTTTCAGAAACCAGCATGATGTTAAGAATTTATGTCAATAAATTACAAACCAAAACAGAGTGAAGTTGCTGAACTGTTTCTAGTTTCAGTGGAGAAAACATATGCACCAGGCATTTTTCAATTCCTCAGTCTCTGTGCAACGCAGGTAAATAGAAGAGCTAGAAGTGCCAGATCAGTTACTGATTTTGCTCAGCAATATGTCTCCAAGTGACAGAACAAGACCCTTCAGAATAAAATGAGGGGGAAAAAAATAAAAGGAAGTTACGCTGTCCTCCAGAAAGGGTTCCTTACAACAGCTTAAATACTAAACTGTATATATACATACACACAACTAACTTAAAAACAATTCATGTATTAGCTATTATGTTTGAGCATGGGCATTCTCTTGAAATATTTACATAAAGGCAGTATTTTATTTTGTTTTCGGAGAGGGGAGGATTTGCACACCAGAGGAGCTGCTCTGCGTGCACATGGCTTGAGCGCAACCTACAGACACGGAACCTCTGCGCTCTTACTAAAGAATCAGTTTTCGTTTAGAGAGATGGAGGCCTCCTGTGTTATTACCCGCCATGTGGTACATGAAACAGCTTTCAGGCAGGCCTCAAATCTCTTCGTGCTGAGGGCTGCGGACACACAGATGAAAAGACAAGGCTGGCCAGAGATCGATTACAACACAAAGTTATTTGCTATTTGGAAGTGAAATAAGGCTCATCACAACCAGCCTGGAAGCAATACTAGCTCACCAATTCCTGAGCCAGTTACTAAGGTTGAAACTCACATTTTTGGAGGTGCTTTCTACCATTACTTTTGACTACTCACCTCTCCCAACAACCGAGCTAGCCATGCCACTGCAGCCACCAGCCTTATCTATAATCACATATTTACTAATATGACTGATATATTACTATATGCCCCATTACAAGGTTAGAGAATCAGATACATATATGAAAGAAAAAAAAAAATCAAGGTTTTCTTCACCAAAACAGTTTATGAAGTCAGCCTAATACTCCAGATTTGAAATTAAAAATAAACCTTAACAACAACACCTTTTTCTCACCCACTAATTGTTACTATGTGATCAGTGTTATTTGTGCCTCAGATTTGCCTTTTATCTGTCTCTAAGTTCACAGGCTTGGGAACAAAGCTGCTTCCCAACAGACTTTTCCCCAACACCTTCTAGTTCTAGTACTAAACCTTTCAAACACAGGATGAAACAATACATACAGGAACATTACAGTTCTTTTGAACCCCATCGCCGTGGTCCTCTTCTTTTTAATGCCATTCTCTCTCTGCTGCTTGCTAACAAGGTCAGAACCAAAGTTGAAAGGCAAAATACCATCTCTTTGCCTTTCCAAAGTAACCCTCCAACACTCTGTGATCTGCTACCTTAATGCTGTGTACAGGAACACACTGAATACCAGGTAAGCAAACAATGCCTCTTTATCACTCACCAGTTATTACATCCAGAATCTTCCCAGACCTGAAGTCCATATAAGCCCCTCAAAAGCAGGCAGGGAGCCTAAACATGGCTGCAGCTCTTCGCTGCTCCTCCTAACACAACACCTTGCAGCTGGTGCAAAGGAGTAAAACTGCTGATGGCTCCTTAAAACCTCTAGAACATTAGAAAGAGGCTGCAGGTGTGAAAGAGCAGATTGCAGCCACCTGCTAGGCATCACCTGAAGCCAGAAGCTTCCCAGATGGACGAATTACCCTGAGAAGGTGGCTAGCAGCCAGCCACACATGTGTAGCATGTCTTGTGCCACTTGCATTGCCTCTTCTTCCAGCCCCGTGATTTAATTATGTGACTACACAGCAATTTTAGTATTCCACTTCCTAAGGACATGGCTAGCAGAATTACAGTGTGCATAAAGACAGCCTAAGCACAAAGCTCAGGCGACGTGGGAAGAACCACGCGCTGTACCCTCAGGTCTTCTCTTCTGCAGCACAGCTCCTGGAGGTGCCAGGAGAGGATACTTCCCATGGGGGGACATCCATAGGAGGGAAACACATGCTGCAGACTACATTTAACTTCACCTGGAGCTAAAGCCTGACAATTCACAGAGCCCCCATCTAAAACTCAAGCTTCCCCCCTGCAATATTTTAATTCTGGCAGTGTTTTCTCCTGAAGGGACTCTCTGACTCTCTGCTCCCATAAAGACAAATTGGTACAAAGGCCAGAACTCTACAAAAGAAAAAACAAAATCAGCTGTGGGAGAACTAAAACAAAGGTAAGTCACCTGCTCCATATAAACTATAGGGGCTCTGCCCTCTCGCCTCTCCAGCAGACCTTACTGGTAACATGACTCACTGTTCAAAGCCTGGATTAGTGGAGAGCTCCTTTCAGATGTAACACATGATTTCCATGAACTCACACTCATTAAATACTTTAGCCCCGTCCTTAAAAACAAAATAAAAACAAAGAAACAAAAAACCCAGCCCAAGCGCTTAAATTATTTGCTGAAAGGTGGCTGTAGGTGCTTATCTAAGTCAGTGGGTGATTATGCAGTGAATTTCAGTGCCTGCAATAACATCGATGCACAGATCAGACATTATAAGCAGCAAGCAGGCCTTCCAAACAATAGACAGAGCAGCAAGCGCTAAACAGTTTTACAACATTTTCCTGCAGCTTCCCTGTGCAGAATGCTTAGAAGATGCTCTTTTCTAACCTAGCCTTCTAGGGTTTAATGCAACTGCTGAAGAAACTGGGCTCCTTTTGGTTCATTTCATATGACAAAACGTTTAAATGCTTGGAACCAAAGTTTCACAACTATACTTTCTAAGCTGACAACAATGGACATATGTACAAGTCATTTAAGACACATAGAACAAGATAATTTTATAGCTATGGATTAACTATCCACAGGAGGCAGGCTTGGCTGGCTTTGTAGCTTGTTCCCTACTTTATACATACTGCTCGTTCTTCTCTTCCAGGAAATGTGGCTGGGAAGAGAATTTTGGTCCACTTTCTTGAAGTTCATTTCCTTTTCTTAACTAGGAGACAAATGCAAGTAACGTGGAAATATTTCTGAGCACCCTTATTATCCAAAATACTGACCAGTATACTTTTATTTCTTGTGTGAGCACTGTTTTCTTTTTTTTCCCATGCATTATTATACTCAACTATTAATATTTTTATTATTATTAATAAAGTAATTGTGGTTGGGGGTCAAATACCAAGTATTTGTACATACACCAAGGCAATTCTTTTGAACACACAGGCAATGTCATGGTTCAAACAATTGAACTTGGCTGAGGAATGCTAAGAGCTACTACTATCTGAGCCATAAGTTTCCTAAAATCAGTGCAAGCGCTGAGCATACAGCTCACAGAGAGGGCCAATGGCACAGGCGTTCTCCCTCACGGTAAATACATAATCCTGGTTTTCAGTGAGACTGCTCCCATACGTAAATGTTTGAAGAATAAACAACACGACTTGTATGCAGGTGCCAGCTGGTAAGACACAGCACATCTGTAAATACCTGAGCACGACATACAGAGAAGACCTGCTGATCCATCCCTTCCCAAAATGCTAACCTTCAAATAGAAAGAGGCAAACCCCATCAAACTTGGTGCCATCCATTACAACCACAGTTTTCAGTTCATCCACCTGCTTGGAGCGCTAGAATATTTCCTTCCTGGTCCTGACTCATCACTCTCCCCTCAAAGTTACAGCATGCTGAAGTACTGAGGAGCTTCTTGCTCTCTCCTAAAATTTTGGGATGTCACACTGACACATCTCTCCATGAAATTCTCACCTCCCTTAGTACTAATTTAGACCATAAGGCTACCATAACTTTAGTGTCTAAGTATTTTCAATTAATAATAAAGTATAAGAGTTGAGATGAATGCATCGAAATTTTACTGTTTTAATTGTACATGGATAATGCATTATCTAAGCCACTTTCACTACTTAAAAAATAAGAGTTTGGAAAAAATCCTACTGCATATAAATTTAATTTCTGTCCACTAAATTACCCTGAATATTTAGACTGCCTCTGTAAGAAATACACATGGCGCTCAGTGCCTTTGGACAATTAGTCAGCCTTTAAGCCTCTTGCCTTAATTGCTGTTGGTATTTTTACATACTTTCTTCATCAGCTCTTTTTTCCAGTGATGTCACTGTAATTATTTCTATTTGGCCTGGATGGTTTACATTATTTATCCAGTGAGATAGCTGTCTTATATTTCAATTGTTTGTCCATTTTTAGAACTGAATTCCCTATAAAATTTCACTCCCTACTGTCAGGGTGGTTCCCAGCCATCCACTGTGATATTGTTCAGAGGGTGGGTAGTGATATTTAGCAATTCTTTGTCCTAGCGACTTCTCTATGCTGTAACATCAGAACAATGGTTTCTGTGAAGCCACTGGCTCACATCACCTTTTCCTTGGCAGGTCAGATAGCAATCACTATTTCAGCAGAGGCACTGTGATTGGAAACACTGGCATCATTCCTGCACTGTAGTGTCTCTGCTGGGAGTCAGAGATTTATTCATTGATCAAAATGAGTCCCCTAACCAAAGTTCCAGGAAGCACTTTTACCTGGGCTTAATTTTAAATCTGTGGGTACTTACATACAGTCCAAAATTTCTCTGTTTTCCTGGACCAGAGTCCTTGCCAGGAGTAATGAAGAGGTTTGGAAGACTTGCTCTAAACTGGTAGTGCCATAAAGCCTGCCTGTTTTCCCAGGCATTTCAAGGGATCAGTATCAGAATACCACGAAGCAATAAAAGAATGAATACCTTGTGTTGCTATTTTCCTGCAGCATCTACCAAGTCATTATTATTATCATCAATAATTGCCAATAATAATTGGCAGAAGCCTCTCCTTTATTGCCTCTATTGTTTGCCAAAGATGTCTTTATTTTTAGTAAGTCTGGGTGAACAGGACATAATGTGTTAGGAACATTTGGAAAACTTTGTGATTTAAAGCGACAAAGACCTTTCCCCCAGGGCACCAGCAGAAAACAGCAAAACTCTGTACACGAGTTAATAAGTAAGAGCAAAACAACTAAGACCTTGGGATTTACCATTTTCCAACAGTGATTTTCCACAGTCCCTGTTGATCAGTATTTATTATTTACCTCTTAACTTCACAGTGCTTCTTTTTCACTTGAGATACAGGTTATTGCTTTGCAAATTGTATATTAATACTGCTTACCTACAAATACTTTAGGTATGATCCCAGGGGCAGTGCTGAATGCATTTTAATGAACATCTGAACTTTGAAAATTCAGTAGCATTTATTTTAACTAGAACTAAAAGACAAAGCAGAATTCCAAATTTGGCGATCAGCTTATATCTACTTATGCTTAAAGAGAGACTGAAGTAGGGCAAAATTCACTCCTATGCAGAAGACATGCAGTAAGCCTGTGCTCCATTTAAGTTGTCCCCATAACAGGCCTTATATGCTTCAAAAAGCTAGTCCTGAGACATCCCAGGAAAGGAAAATACTAGCTTTTGCTGGGAAAAAGCAAAACAAAATGCATTTAAGATACAAATGTCTGCTTAGAATATTTGGGGCTGTAACAACTTTTGAAGAAACCTGGCAGACTAGTTTATAAAACAAGCAGTTGTTCCCTCTGCGTATTAGTAAGACATCATGAGAGAATTAGGATAGCTAAAGTATTCTCAGATGTTTGCAGTGATCACTCCCCAGTTGAGTGTTTGGAAAATCCAATGTGTAAAATTTCCCATAAACAAAAGGATTTTTAAAATGTTGATTCTGGGATGTTCTTGGCTGAGACTGCTGGAACAAATAGGAATAGGTTTATGAATATAAATAGTAGCTGATATGGATTGTGCTCAGGAATATTTGTGCTAATAAGCCAGAAATAAAAATAAATAAAGTAAAATTACAATGCAAAAAGTGATGGAGCTAGCAATCTAGAATTAGTCCATTTTCACTCATCCTGTTTCAACCCACATGTGGTACAAACCTGACACCAGACACTAATCCCAGAACAAACCACAATTTGAATACTCCCAACCGAGCTGTGTAAAAATGTGTGTGAGCCTTGCATCGTCTTCCATTAATGCTCTCACTAGCCTCACCCCAAGTCATTTGTGCACTAGTAACTGAAT
Organism: Cygnus olor; assembly: GCF_009769625.2. Taxonomy (NCBI): domain Eukaryota; kingdom Metazoa; phylum Chordata; class Aves; order Anseriformes; family Anatidae; genus Cygnus; species Cygnus olor. The sequence continues at coordinate 15,253,169 of NC_049180.1, read as the reverse complement.
ACATGGGTGACAGTATCTTTTCTACATGGAGAACTTTCTCCAGTTTCTGCTAATCAAAATAGCTGGTTGAACTCCTTTTTCCTTACACACACAAAAAAATAAATAAATTAGGGATGGATATTCAAATTCTAGGAAAGCGTGTCTGTAAGATAACATAGTAAGCTTTGGAAATAAAATTGTGAGCAGCACTGAAGTGTAGAAGGGACAAAGCCCAAACTCTAGGGGAAAAAAAAAGAAAGAATTTCTTACCTTTCTATCAGGACTTAATCAGGAGCGACAGGATCCAGTTTTGATTTCTGGCTCTCTCCTCAGAAACCTGTGAAAATTAAACTAAACTTGTTTAATTGTGTGTTTAATGAATGATACTTTCACCTTTGCCAACAGTGAATGAAAAAACGTTAACTTCACTGGGGGGGTGACAGGAAAGAGTAAAAAATACATTCAGTGAACTGCTATCTTTTTTCCCCAAGTAGAGTGATAATAATTATTCATCCACAATTGCAATGAATTTTGGATTAGGAAATTGGTCCTTCTTGACCAGCACCTCTATCCTTGAAGCTGGAGGTGTTGGCATCCCCAGGCTTCAAGCATTCAGTTTCAGATGAGAGCGGTTCCACTGCGTTACAGTGACTGCAGCTAGGTATGGGCTTACCAGCACTTTCCTGCTTCATTACAAATATATAATGACATCAGGTTTATACCATGTTTTAAAGAAAAATATCCCCAGATAGTCAAAACAAAACACAAAGTGAAGGTGTTTTAGACCTTCCTTTCTTCAGACCACTGCCAGGAACAGTCCTTTTCTCCCAACCCTCTGCTTCCTGAAAAGGGCTCCTCACATCTTTTGGGCCTTACCTCTCAGGCTTTTTGCACTTGAGAAAGGATATGTGACTGTGTGTGCACATGATACATTTTAGTTGGAAACAATCATAAAAAATCCGTTTTTTATAAAAAGGCCTACTTCCAAGACTGCAAGTAGAAAACATCTCAAATCACCTTGCAATCACAGGGAAGGCTGACGAAGGCCAGTGCAAGGCAGCATCGGAAGCTCCTCAGCTAGGACTAATTACTGACCATCAGCCTGCTTTAAGCCAAAATCTCCTTCTACCTCCGTCTCGCAGGTCCTCCCTCCTTTCCATGGCAGTTCAGTCTCCAGGTTCAGACACCAGAGCACTGAAGAGCGCTGTACAGCTGCCTTAGGATCACTCTTCCAGTGCTCACACAAAGCACACTGACACAGACCATTTCTGCCCACAGCTCAGCCCAGGCTCTCAGCTTGCTTTCTCCGGATGACCCAAGGCTTAGGATCACCCCTGTTGGCCTGATTTCATGACCAGGCAACCCACAAAGCAGTGTAGTAAGACCTACATTATTATTATGCCCTCCTAACATGCCAGCACACACAGCAAGCTTCTTCAAAGCATCCAGTCATCCCTTCTGCAGAGCCAACTACTCAACCACAGTAGCAATGAGTACCTACCGGGGTAATCATCTGCACCATGGCAGAACCCCACACCACACCTAGAAAAAGCCATAAAAGCAGGCAAAATGGGAACCAGAGGGCATACTCCTCCTGCCGAGAAGTAACCGGGGTGGACCGACACCCCCCAAGGCCATTGGGCTTCTCTGGGCAGAGCAGTCTGCCTTTTGGAGATCTTGCTAGCTGAGTGCAGTACACAGGGAACCAACTCAGAAAGGCAGAATATTAAAATAACTTAGGCCAAGAGACCCTGGGGTCACCTTGTCCAAGCCATGCTCAAAGCTGGGCTGTCTTGGATCAGGTTAGGGCCGCCTTATTTAGGCTCAGCCACCCAGTTATCAGCTGTGTTAGGGACTCAGACACAGGGCACCACGTGCACGCATACCCCTGAGGATATTTGTGATCACATCAACTACAACAGCTGTAACAAGCTGATAAATACAGGGGGAGAAAAAGAAGAAACTACACAGAGGAGTACTCTGTTTGCAGCCAAATTCAGACTTGTACTTTAAATTACTTCCTCAACACAGCAGAAATGCACAACTTGAATTCAATGCATGCCATGCCTATTAAAATAAAGCAAACCTAAGGAAGTCAGTGCGGTCTGTTTGTACTATGCACCTTAGCTGATGTTTAGCCCATCAGAGTTTAGTAGATGTGAAAGTGGAAAAGAAGGCATCTCTAAATGCTGCACATTGGAACAGCCAGCTGGAGTCCATTTATTGTGTTCAAAACCACCGGAGTATTTGCTATGTTGCACGGGCAGGATGGGACCAAAGGACCACCCTTGGCAGGGTTGGGGTAAGCAACTAGTGGTTTTGTTTACTTGGCTTTAGCTGAGACTTCGGAAACATCACTTCTGGTGAGGGAACTCCTTTTCTGAAATGTGTATGTCAGCTGGAAAGGTAAGATGACAAAGAAGGAAGCTCTCCAGCCTCAGCTGCAAACTGGAGAAACAGAGTGGGTGAGAAGGCGAGGAAGAAGCAGAATTCCCAGCTTCCATACCCACAGCAAACTGAGTGTTCTGCTCACTTTAATGATTCAGTAACACTTTCCAAAATAGGTTAGCCCAAAAGTTTTCTCTGCAAGATTCTGTTTTTTTTTTTTTTGTCTCTTCCTCTCCCTAAAAGCCATGCCACAACTTCACCAAAGATAGAACAAGGCAAATATGCTGAACATATGGATGCCGAAGGAAATGATTTCTCTAGCAATGACCACATGAGAACTGTTAGAATTTCCTTCCGCAGCTCATGACTTTTTAGTGGTTTGGATGACCTTGATAGGAAAAGCCAATATTGAGGATCTGATCTGAATTTTCTATGACAGACACAGTAAATGCCAGAAAATCCCTTCCGTTCCCCAAAGTGTCGATAGCACACTTCGGCAAGTACACATTTATTTGGGCTAGCTGGTGGCTCCACACAAGTACCCAGAGATGTTGCAAAAGACTATTGCTGAATAAGAAAGACTTTTCTTCAACATACGAAAACATTGTCATCATCATGGTGCCCAAAAATCAGTAAACAACCATTACATGTATTAGATAAATCTGTCTCGGTCCTTAGATAACTCCTTTTCAAAATTCAGGAAGATTTAACACTTTTGAAAGTGCTTTGCCCTGTGAGGTGAAGAAATACAGAATGTAGAGGTGGTGTGGGTCAGATCCAAACATTTTTGCGATGTCCATAGCCAACCTACATGCTGGCATCTGGTTCTGAGCACACCAATCCCTGCTGTAAACCCCACCTCGCTGAATACAGTAGGGCAGATCTGCAAGCACCCCGTTCTAACATGCTCAGCTCACAAGGGATACCTCAACCTCCCAACAGTTTCACAAAAAAATTCTTCCTGTCCATAAAAATACAGGAATTTATGTTCAATTAAACAAACCCCTAATTTTTACTTGTTTGGGACTGATTTTTTTTGTGTGCATTTGCATTTTTACAAAAATACCCAACCTTGGGTGATCCAAGGCAACCTGCTTACAGGAAATTGTTCCCACAAATGTAATGTTTTGGTTCCCCGACCTTTTCCCTTGTATAAGCTAATCAAATGCTTTTAATAACAATTGGAATTTGGTCACGAATAGGAACAAAAGTGTTTTCCAAAGGAGATTCTCTCTCCTGGTATCTTTCTTACTGTGCATTGTGTGAACATTTTCTGCCCATACAATAGAGGGCCAGAAAATCATCTGTCAGGGGATGATGGATGATGAAGTCTGCTACTTCGGCCTCAGGGCCTGGCCCTGCTGCTATACTTGACTTAGCCTTCAGTAGGCACTAAGTGCTCTGTCAGATTCATGCCAAGGGAAAAGCATATGCCTGCAACTCCCCAAAGTGTGGGAACCAGAATAAACAGAGACATTTTTAACGTTACCACACATTCGAAATCTGCTGTGTCACTTTCCTGTAAGCACTGTCTGTATTTTTGTAATACATGCAGTCATTATGGGTTTGTGGCTCTGTCCGTCACTGCTGTTCTTTGCGGCGCGCTGACCGAGGAAACAAATGAAAAATAAAAGGAATGCACAGAATACATGACCATTTGGCTGCCTCCTATGCTCTGTCAGCGAAGGAGAGAGGAGTTGTTGGGGTTTTCTTGTCTCCCTTGCCCCCAACGACACTTTCGTTGGTTTGTTGCAACAAGGCTTTTCTCACCTCGCGCAGTTTTATTAATTCAGGGGTTTTTAGAGTCCCCCTGGGTGCTGTATCACCGCACATTGATATGTTACCACAGGGCTATAGTTAAAAGCCAGCTTCCATGCTTCTTTCCACCCCAAAAATTCAATCAATCATTGAATTATGCTGTTTGGCTTGGACGGACTGCAGCAGGACTCTCAAAATCTCAGGCATGTCCATTATGAGCCTCATGTCCCACAGGTCCAAGCTAAAATGATAGCTTAAAAATGATGCAAATCCAACATTGTCTTCTAATGCATACTTTCATTTCATATTGCCTAGCTACTATTTATAATCAGGCTTTTAAAACTATGTTCTTAAAAGAACATTGTCAAATGGGTCAAATGCAGTCAGGCTGGAATTTCCATTCTTCAAAAATTCCCCAGAGATGATTATCACCATGTCTCCTCCTCTTTCATCACTGCCTTAGCATGGAATATTTATACCCTGGCTAGTATTAAAAGGCTTGATTCCTTGTTTAAGAGAGAGAGAGAAAAAAAATGTCATGAACAGTTTAAATTACAAAGAACGATCTGTCCTTTTTTTAAAGGTCTTCCCCCCTCCCTTTTTTTTCCCCCTAGTGCAGGTACAAGCTATACCCATATAGATCAGTATACAAGCTTCATGAAAACCTTTTATATATTAGATATCCCTTTGCTTCAGAAGAGATATTCTCCAGCCCTGATTTACCATTGGATAATTTCAGAGGAAGGGGCTTACTCGCATTTTTCTCCTTTTTTAGAGCTTCCTGCAGCTGGCAGAAATCACTGAGGCCCTACCAAGCCGTAAAACACAGAGCTGCTCTTACGGGTTTGGACCAGACACACGAACCCTTTACAGCATCATCAGCAGGTCCCTGCAGCACCAAAAAAGGTGCGTAGCAAGCTAACTAAGTATTAGACACCATTGAAGAGAAGAAGGAATATTTTCAGGCTAGCTGGTGTCACTGTCATAACTCATGTAAATTCCAAATGTCTTTGGATTTGACATGAATGTTTATCAGAGCGCAATGCCTGCTCTTGAAAACTCTCTCCCTATTCATATAGGAATTGCCATTTGCAACCCTCACACTGAAAACCGAAGTCATTTTAGGTTATTAGATAAGGATCCATTCCTCTGCAGTATCAGTAGGGCTTTCTTTTCTACGTTAATACATGAAGATATCCATCCAAAGGTCCATTCATCTTGCCTTACAGGTGGGTTTAGCTGACAGCTATGAGCCTGACTTGACTTTTATACCAACACATCCATCCCAGCACCACTCCAGGCTTCCCTACAAAATATGCCTGTCAGTCAACAGCTGCAGAACAGTTTAAATGCTCTTATCTACTCCGTTGGATTCCCTCGGGGCAAACTGTTCCTTGAGATGATCTTTACCCTTCTCCTGAATCCAACACACTGAGACCAAAAAAGGCATTATGGCCAGGGACTGGTGTGACTACAGCAATAATTACCAGTTCAGCAAATAAGCTTCTCATTGCAAGCACTGCTGAGGCTATACATGAGCCAAGAAGAACCCAGAATCATTGTGTCAGCAACTCTCAAAGACTATTTTAAATGCTATCAAGTTTAATAAAACTTTTACAGTGGAGTACAGAGTGTACTTTGTGTTCCTTTGAAATTGATGGAACAAGCCAATTTTTCCAGGTTTGTAGGCATAACGTGTATTAAATTATAATAAGAAATAGCTATTTAAAACCATGAAATGAAAGACTATAATGTACATTTAAAGGTCAACAACTGCATGAGTTTTCTTATTATATATTTTATCTGAGAAGTACTGGAAGACAAAGGAGCTCTGGCACCATACATGTACATCTGGAGGCTCAGTCGCTACTCTCTGTTCTGATTTGGACAAGGAACCGCATACATACTGTTACAGGATGGCCCTGCTTCACCTGAGCCTCTTCCAGAACTGCCTTTGCCTATTAAGAGGGTGACTTACACCCTTTAAGTAATTTCCACTACATGTACTACATACAGACAGGCTTATGTAGCTGCAATAGCAAGGTCAGACTGAAATACTGTGATTTTATTCCCATCTCTGCACCATACTTTCTTTAGGTCTTTCACTAAATCAGTTTTAATGCGTCTACCCTAATTTCTTGTCTGCAAATACGGGAGGTTAATATGTCATTTACAAGGGAAGAGAGGCTGTGCTAACAAACGTTGCCAAATAGAAACAAGAGAGATGATCAACAAAGAAAAGCCCATTAGAAAAAACCCAAATGAATTGGAAACTTCACTGAAAGTCAGGAAAGAAATGTGATATAGGTTTTGGCTTTTAAAAAGCATTTTAACATTTCAGCTTTAAAAGCATTTTATTTCTTACTAAACATTTTTAAAATCAAACTTGAACTACGAAGAAAATGATAAATATTGCTGTTTATTTTATTTTTTTATTCAAGTGCCATTTCAGTGGGCCTCTTCACTTAAACTGACTTGTATTTAGAGGGATTTAAACAGGACTTTATTTTAGCAACACCTTTAGAGCAATGTACTTTCCTGGCTCCACACACAGCAAAATCTACACACATGGACAAGAGCTCAGCATCAACCCTATTTTGCAAACGCCTTTCATTTGCTAATAATTACAACCAGTTTTCCAATTTCCTAATGTAAAACCCAATACTGTAGTGCACTGAAATATGTACTTCATGATACAGACCTGATTAAGCTTCACAAACCCCAGAAATATTCATCAATGTTTCCTTCTATTGTGTAGATGCATATATATATTGCATATGGAGCCGGATTTAAATCCAGTGACATCTATGGAATGCTTCAACAGAAAATAATTGGGATCAGTATGGGCAACCTTATACCTTGAGGCTACCAATCAAACAGCTTTTGGGCATTAAACTCAGCAGACTTAAATGAAATATAATTTTTTGGAGAGGAAATCTTACAGTATTCATCAAATATGTAAAATACAACATAGAAAAACACTATCCCAACACAAACCCAGGTGTTTAATGATGAATGTTGTGAAATCGGCACAACTTTGAAAAGCACAGCTGTGATTAGGATATAATTATCTTATGCAAGAAATCCATTTCAGAGCTATAATTCTTTGCTGCTAGTGACAGGAACAGATTTTTATTATTTTCCACTCACCTGAATTCTGCAAAGCCAGTGCAGCCATAAAACATTGCTTTGGATTCTATTCTGGCTCGGAGTTCTAAACATTTTTTTTCATAGCTTATTGAATAACGGTGACTTCTTGTGAAGAACCCAGCTTTCATTCTGAAGCTCAGACTGATGGAACAGGGCTGGCAGCACACACACCTATTGTTTATTACTGGTTAAATATGGAATGAAAGTAATTGGAAGAAACAGTGACGCCACAAATATTTGTACGTTACACAGCTCATCTACAGCGAGATTTTGTATCTCAAGCATTTCATCATATCAGAAGACACCATAATATGAGAAAATAATTCTACTTGTGTACGAATACAACAAAACTTGGATGCATGGGTTACCTGCTGACTAGCTTGCATGTTATATTCTGCACAGACATCCGTAGCAGCACACATGTGTACCATATGGAGCCTTGTACTTTCAGATCAGAGTCTGGTACCATTTGAACACAATTGCAAAGATTGCACAAGAGCCATATTGTCAAAATTGGCTCAAGGGAGGCCGAGATGTGGCCATGGATACATAAATCTCCTACCACCAGAAGGGGAATTTTCTTTTGACACAGAAAAAAAAGAACAGGTCTGTCTGGGAAGAAGAACCCTTCCTGACCAAAAATCTCTACAATATGGCCCAAATCAAAACCTAAAAGGATTTGTTACTCTAATGATTTAAAATTTTAAAAAACAAGCTCTCTACTTTTCCCCCCTTCTAAACTTTGGATGCAATAGCACTTGAGTGGAATAAATAAGATCCAAAGATATTTCAGGATTTAAAATTCACAGCTTCCATACATGCTGTGTTATTTGCAAAGCCTATATATTAATATTAAAAACTTCTGAGAAAATTCATTTCTATTTTTAAACTTTTTTTTTACATTTGATCTGTTTAATTTAAAGAATGTAAGACTGCAGACGAGATGATTTTCTAGTATCTTAATCATAAAATTATATCACCATTACGTATTCACAAAATGGTTAAATAATATTCATAAATTAAAATAATGAGAGTGCAATAATTTAGATTGTTCTGCAACAATCCTAAAGGTGAGTAAAAATAAAATAATCCATCTGGCCATTTCAATTAAAATCTGCTACACTGTAATAAAAAAGTATTCAGAATTAATATAGTCAAACACATCTGCCAAAAAAATCCTTCGCTCTGATTGACTGAGACTGATTCAACTCTGCCGTGGGCTCTGGCCACAAGAGAGAAGCTGCGCTGGATTACACAGCCCTGTTGAGACATCTTCTTTAAATAGGTATTTTAAAAAGTCATGATCCCCTTTTCCACTAGATGTTCTCTGTAAACATTTGGGAAATGAATCACTCAGCAGCCATAGAATATAAGAAGAAAAAAGCACTCATAACTTGGAAAAAAATAGCTGTATTTCTTGAAAGAGACAAGAAGGCTTTCTGTAATATGAAAGCACAGCTTAAAAGATATGTTGGATCCATGGAGATCTATTGCATAAGGCTGAAATTCACCCTCTGTGTAAAGAATCAGCACAAGATTTACCCAGTCATTAGCCATGATTAAGTGGTGTTTTACAGATTTAGATGGGACGGGACTGAAGGAGGGATACCACGCTGGCCCTCTTCTGGCAGCGCCACTGCTACCCTAGGAGGGAGCTCAGCACTGCCCCAGCTACACCTCCCCATTTCCCAGAGCCAAAGGGAGAATAATGGCCCTGCAAAGTAACCCTTGCAGCAGAGTGCTTGGAAAGCCACCTGAGTTATAACCCATGGGAATAAGTCATGAATGGTGGGGATCTCAATGGACTTTGTGGAGGAAGACTGCTTGCAAGTGGCTCAGAAGTCACTGAAGGTCCCAAGTCTTCCAGCGATGTGGAAGTCTGCATGTAGCAGTGCAAATTCAGCAGCATCCATCCTGCATGAACCAGAGTGTTTCCTGTCTCTGGAACTCTTGTGGAAAACACAATGAAGTGTTGAAGCACTACAAGAATAAAAATTCTTGCTTCCGAAAGCCTGCAGCTAAAGTGGAGTTCAGCTGGAGAAAGGGTATTTCACTGGGAAGCCGGACTGGGTCATTAACTTAGGAAATCTCCATTCTCACGGAAATCTCAAGTCAACTAAACCTCTAATGAGGTCTTCCTGTTTCTGTACCTTCCACTACTTCTCAATAGGAAAACTAAAGGAAAACATCCACTTTGTTTTAAACTGTACCTTGTCCTCTTTGCTTTTTCTTTCCTGCTAACAGCATAGAGAGGAGGAGACTCGAACTGCAAATTAATTATGGTACAGATTATTTCCCTGAGACTTTTCAAGCCTCATTAAAAAAACTCAATTCTCATCAATTTTATAATCCACTAACATTTGTGTTGAGACTTTGTCTCTTCCCCAAAACAGAGAGGAGTGCCAGTAAACTGGGTTCGAACTCTGTATTAATCAAAATAACTTTGAGTTCAGCAATTATTAAACCCAGTTAATAAATGTGGAAACTGCGACATATACAAAAAATGATGTAATTTGTTTGACATGCCTAGTGGTCCAGCGCATTAATTAGGGGCTTGACCAAGTTTATGGGAAGTATTTGCTAAACATAGGAAAGCTCAAATTGGGAACATCTATGAACAGTACAGTACTCACAGCCCGCAGTAGGAGCATGGGTTGTTGGAGGAATGGGTTAGAGCATGACTCAGTAGCTGTAAAACTATCTGGAAATATTTAAGTCAACAACCGTGATCTGTATCTATAAGAAAATCTGAGGGCTGGGGCTAGATTTTTGGATTCACTCTGAAAATTGTACAGGAAATGATTTCCTGCATGCAAACCTGTTTTTGCAGATATCAATCACGCAGTTGGCTTAGACCTGAACACACACAGGTAGATGGATGCCTTTGCTCTCCCTTCTTCTCCCTTTATCCCCTTTACTCTTTTGTGGGTGGGGTGAACAGAGTACATTTAGGAATCTGAAACAAACTTTAAGCCACATTTTAAAAACGGAGAAAAAAGAGGGAAAACCATGAATTATGACGAACAATGAATCGAGCACAGTAAAGCTCTCCCCATGGCAGGAGACTGGTAAATGTTGGGAAAACAAAACTTTATAATTATTGACACTTGTACTGGAGCAAATCTAAGCCAAACCATTAAGTTGCTCAACCACAAAGAGATGATTAAAATCGTTTTGAGAATCTGCTGTGCTTCTCTTCTGGAAATAAAGGTGAGGTGGAAAAAGGGCTTTATGCCTGGATGTTCCACAAAAAAACAAAAACACAAGCTAACTTGTTTTTAATTGTTGGGTCGAGTGCACGGCTGTAATTGCAGGAGGAGGAAAGGGAGGATAAAGGAGTCCACTGCAATATTTCTGTGGTGATGAAAACCTAAACTGAATGTATTATTTTGCAATTAAAACATCTGAGGCAGTTCTTCAGTATGCTTACAATGAGAATATTGAGAATAGGTTCAAGGGTAGGATTCTCAGAAACAGCAATTTCCAATAAAATATTATCTATGCAATCAGAATGCCAACTTACAGGAGGAAAAATGCAACGTTGAAGTTGCATCATCTTAAAAAGTAGACTTGGCTCATTCTCTAAAAGATGCAAACCAGAGCAACCTCCAAACAAAACAAGAGAAAACGAGAGAGAGAAGCTTCCCAGTCACCAAAAGTGAAATTAGTCATTTCTGAGGGAATAAAAAAAGGCCAAAAATCCCAAACAATTTCCCAATATCAACCCTTTTAATTGGGATGAAAATGGTTTGGTTTATTCGTGCTGATCTAATAATCTTTTTTTTTTTTTTTTTCTTGCAGTGCCTTTATGGCTACATCTTGTTCCAATTTTGGTTTCGTCCATTCCCCTTTCCAAAGAACCATAGCTTTCATATAGGCTTGCCATACACCAGATCCCATCTGTCTGTGACCTTGAATAAACACAAGGGGCCTTTGATGTTCGTATGCACTTCCAACCACTTTGTCATTCCTGGTGATATACGAGCCCTGCTGTAGTGACATGCACTCATTACTGGTTTGTGGAAGTGCCTTCTGCTTCTTCTCTTGATGTAAGTTTACCATAGAACAAATTTACTGTAATCTTTCTGTTAACTTGTGCTTCCCTACAGAGTGAGGAAGAGGTCAGCAAGGCAGCGCCGGGATGCTGGAAATAGCAGTTCTGCACATGCAGCACCCTGACAGCCAAAAACAAGGGTCTAATTCTAGAGCAGAAAAACAAATCACACAACAGCCGTCCAACCAACCAATTGATGATCAGAAGAGAAACTGCTTGAAAACAAACATTACAAGGAATCTGCTAACTGATGGACAGATTTACACACCCCACACAGCAGCTTTGTTGTGGCGTTGTGTGCTCATCCTATTACATTTCAAGGCTGCTGTTCAAGGCTGTTGGGTTTTGGCACTGTCAAAACGAAATGGAGATTATGTGGTACCATATGTCAGGCAGCTGAAGCAAAGGATTCCTGGCCTAATGAGTTTGCCTTGCATTGAAACCACCAGAGCAGGAGAGGTGCGTGGTGCAGGGTGGGTTTGCTCTCGCCCCAGCACCTCAGCGACTCCGAAGATGAATGCCTGGGTGCTTCTCCTCCTGCCAACTGCAGAGCAGAGTTCATCTTTCCTCCAAGACAAAGAAGAACATGAAGCGAAACCTTTCGGCAATTATTTTTTAATGTACATGCATGTTTATTTCATGCCCTCAAGCCTTTTAGTCCTGGTTGTTTGTGACAAACATTCCACAATCGGCTCTTTAAAGTCTGGCATATGTGCCAGTGCTAACAAACATACAGCAGAAGACATAAGACAATTAAAATGAAAGACGACAACAACATGCTGCTAATGGTTTTAAATTATTACATTGTAGAATAGTTACTGGTACATCATGGAGGAGCTATCCCCACAGCTCTGCACGAACCTGAGCTCCATCAATAAACTCATCTTCATCATGTAATACATTGTTTTTCTGCTACCGTGACGTTTGTGCTCTGCACTCCAGCACCCTGGAACTGCGGGTAAGGCAATGGCACAGCCACGTGCCAATGATGAAAAGATGCTCACGGCCCACGTCCTCAGTCAGTGCCCACTGAGGAGACACCACAGGTCGACTTAAGATCAAGTTGGACACAGCAACTGCAGCAGGACAACCTGCAAGCACCAAGAGGGCAGGCGCTGGAACCAACTTACAACCCAGACCATTTTTGGGAGCAATTTGACTGAAATAGCATCTGAGATGTGCTGCGAGGGAGCTTGCTGAGGGCCCTGGAGGCTGCAAGCTGGCTCTCTCAGTGCTGGCTTAGATGTTTTGCCGTGACATTTCTGTTTTCTGGGGGACTCCCAGTTCAGCCAGGGGTCCCAAATAGATAACTACAGCTGGAAAATGGCATTTAGGCACTTAAATGGAAGTGTTTTTTTGTTTGTTTGTTTGTTTTTTTTAGAATGTTACCTATAGACAAGCAAATGCACTACCAAAAATTTAAAGAAAACAAAAAACTCAGGAAGGAACCACAGTGGGTCATGATTCACTTTTTTTCTGCAGCAAAAAATGCAGAGAGGTTTCAAGGTCTGTTCTTTTTTCTTTTTGAGATTTGTTTTTTTGGGGGAGTAGGGAGGACACAAGAAAGGGAAAAGAAACATAGAAACATTCCATTGCCAAAAAAAAAAAAAGAAAAAAAAGAAAGGAATACTTTGGGGTGTAAGAAACTCAGGTTCAAGTCCCCTGTGCCCCACAATGGAGACAAACGGCCTTGTCACCCACGTTACTTGCTGTTTCTGGGTGGCTCGCTGCCCTTCATCCCAATGAATGGCGAAGCTAATGCTTTCAAATAAAGCTTTTTAAAAATCAGATTTCAGCAAGGTGGAGCTCTAGCTGGATTTAACAGATATCACCTCTGAAAAGTAAGCTTCATTGTTGAAAGATAAATGGAAATGTACATCCCCTGCTTTAAGAACTGGCTCCCAAGAACTCCTTTTTCTGGTTCTTTCCCTTATGCAATATCTGTGCTATATAAATATTTCAGCAAGAGTTTTCAATGCAATTTTAAAAATAAAGATATTACATTCAAGAAAGACCAAAAACCCTTAGCATTGTCCCTTTATGTTACTGTCACAGCTAATAGAAATTGCCTATTTTCCCCCTCCAATGGAACTGCTATTTACATTTACATAATGATAACTAAGCACGTTAGCTGTAAAGACACTCCAAGCATCTCTGAAAAGTTTTTATAAAGTATGAACTGAGAGCTACATGGAAAGATTTTCACACAAAGCACTTCTTTTTTTTTTTCATTATAGCTTCTATCCATTCTTCCTTTCCCCTCCTCCCAGACTTATTTATTTTTTAACCAAAACGAAAAGACATACACACTTGTCTTCAGGTTAACGCCACAAAGGGAAGGAATTTTAAATCCCATGAAAGAGATGAGGCTCTATGAAGCTTAACTGCTCTAAATTATTGAAGTATTGGAGAGACTTGGAATTTTTTAGCAGTCACAAAATACATTTGCAAGGAATATTAGCTCAGTTTTAATGGAGAAGAGAGATTTCTCCCCTGCCTGGCTGGTAGCTGAGGGCAGGGCAGACAGGCTTGTCTGGGGGCTGCTGAGAAACCAGGCTGGGCTCCTGCCTGAAGCCATGGTCACCAGCCCAGCCATCCTCTGCAGGGCACGGCAGGAGGTTCAGATACGTTCTCTTGCTGACATGTGATAGAGTTTTCCCTGTCAAAGCTCAGCCACCCTGCATCAGCTGAAGCCCAGCTGGGAACTCAAGCAACCATGCCGCTCGTGACCATGCTCTTTGCAACTAACCACGTGCGGGAATACTCAGAGCCAATGAGGACAAGTGATGCAGGTTTACTGCAAAACCCACTGCCACTGATAAGTCAACAGGTAATACTAGTATCATTTTGTATAAGTGGAACAGACTTGAGCAAAAGTTATTCCAGTTATTGCCCCTGGCCTAGGTCTTTTATTGTGTGAAAGGAAAAATTACTCAAGTCCTCTGCTGGCTGAAATAATAGCTCTAAGTCCCTGTGGCCCTTAACAAAAGTTTGGTAGTCTAGTGGAAAAAGTGCTTGCTTTATTTTACTGCTAGTGAGGACACATATTGTCATGTTTATGCATTTTTAAAAACACTTCCATGAAAGGGGCATTGCCAGCTTGAAAACCACGTGCTGAATAAGCAAGCTACACCTACTCTAGTTACAGCAGAACACCTCCAATTAAGAGCGATCACAGATGAGAAGAAAAACATATTCTTAGTTTGTTCCTTTCACAACATTCTGTGTAGTCAGAGCTATTCTGCTCTCCTGGTCACCCTCTCTACTTCTGTCTTGCTAAAAAAGTATCCATGAGCACCACAGCACTCACATCAACAGTGTTATCTAGGTCCTTGCTGATGGAGCGCAGTGCAATCATCCCCTTTCTCCTCCTCTCATTTGGGCTGGCCTGCACTATGTGCTTACATGTCTCGCTTAATTGAGATCCTATATTTTGCAACTGCTTAAATGAAAATTTAATTTGGAGCACTCTTCTGCCACTGCAGTCTGCCTCCGCAGACCGGCAGAGGAAAGACAAGAGAGCCACCAGCACACTCAAACTGTGCAAGGTGCTTGACCAGCAACTGGTAGGTGTTAGCAATTTATAACACCTGATCGCCACGCACCTCTTTTTGCTCGTCTTAGCCAAGGGAACTCTTTAGTGGATGTGCATTTATCTTTGTTTTCCAGAGTGGCCTGAAATGCCTTGCCTGAGGTTCTCCGCCAGCCCAGGATTAAAACGTTCCTCTAGAATACCAACCCCCTGACCCCGCCAGCAGATGTAGTATTCTGGCAGCAGTTATCCTTCTAGGAGATGCACAGGCCCTACACGCAGGAGGAATTAAGACTTTACTGGGTCTTTTCTACTAAAGCTGATTTTAGAACTATCGGCACCCTTCCTGACAAATTACCAGTCCTTCACTGAATGCAAGCATTGCAGACGTTTTTAAAAAGATCCCTCTCCTCCCATGCACAGCTCTGTAGAGTCTGGCCTGGAAGAGATCTAATATTGAATCAAAATTAATTTGGATGCAACTTAACAACACCAACGACAAAACCAGACCTATTAATACTTTTTAAAAGAGAATACCTTCAAAGCATTGCTACCGAGATGTTCATCTAACAAGGAGAGACCAAACCGCTGTAATGTGTTTTTCAGGCAAACCAGAAATCCTGTGCTCAGAAGAATAAACATTCATAAATTCTGCAATCTAATTTTATACAGCAACAAAAATGTACAATAAATTTCACAGTCCTATTGATCCTAATACCATTGGCGTCGACCCAGCAATTGATTTAGTCATTTGATCAGCTGGAGAAAGGGATAGGGAATATAATATTTTAGTTGACTTCATAAATTCAGAGCCTCAGCTTTCAAGTCCAACCAATAACACAATAAACCATACAGACCATAAATGGAACAACTAAAGTTTTGTAATTACAACATGGTTTATAATGTAATAATTTAACACATGGCAGGCATGTTTGATTTATGCAAGATGCAGAATAGGAGGTTGTTTCTCTTCGGAGACGTAGCAGCAACACATTTCCTTGATAAATATTCAGAACAATCAAGTTTGATATCTAAACTTCCCCAAATGATGACTGCATGCCTGGCACTATCCAAATTTGAAGGTTTAAGAGGGAAACAGATCTATTTTCCCATTCTGCAGATTTTTGGACCCCACTGGGGCAGCACACTTCCCAGTTTACCGGTAACTTTGTGGACGAGGAGTCAGTTGAAGAACGAGGAAGCCTGCACACCACCACGGCCAGGCAGCAAACCCAGCCTGGGAGCCCCGTGGATTTCGGGGAGGTGTTTCTACACGTTCAGGCTTCCTGAAAACACATGCAGCTCGCTGTGAGCAGGGGATAAGAGGAAAGGGGTTATGTCTGGCCACTGACATCTAGTCCACCTCAGAAAACATATCTGCTCTGAGAGAAAAGAAAGCTTTATTCTCTTGATAGCAATACATCCATTTTCATAAATTCGTCTCAAACTTAAGGAAAAAACAAACCCAACAACAGCAAACCAAAGCACCAGCCCTGCAAAATCAATTTCCCTGTTCTGAAAAGCCTGCAGCTGTCCCCAGGCGCTCTGACAGCCAGCAGAAGCCTGAGCTCTCTTGCTGCAGCCCAGATCTGGATCCATCTAAAATTCAGCCCCAGCTGAAGCTGCAGCTCTCCCAGAAAGCCGGATTTACACAGCTCACATCTGCTCTTGAGCACTGCAAAGCGAGGAAGTGACCCAAGCCCCTGCCCGTGTCTGCGGACAGGTTTGCACCTGAACAGGAGCAAGTCGTGGTGCAACAGCAGTTTCTTTGCACGGGGCGCCTCTCTCCTGTTAGGTATTGCTGCGGGGCTCTGGCACTCACTCAATGCAGCATCCTAACAGTAGTGTGCTGGGAAGGTATTTCGAGAAGCTTCCCAGTGCCAAGGCTTCAGAGGCCCTGTAGAAGTTGTAAGCTTTGAATTTACAGCAGCCCTTAAAGAGAAGGCCATATACTGCCCCATCCCCTATGGAAAATCCACAGCAAAATCTCCCACCCGAGGAAATGAATCCGTGACACGAGCCTCCCTGGCAGGATGGGGAATGTGGGGAGGCATTGCTCAATCCCAGCCTGCTGCCTGTTCGGCTGAGGGCAGCATCTCACAAAACACCAGTCCCCTCAGTTCGAGCAGAAGGCACCCGCGGCTGAGCAGCCCAGCCCAGCGAGGAAGGCTGAGCTACGTCCCCAAAGGCCTGCATGAAACAGGGGCTTGACAAATACCGGCAAATACAGGACTTACTGCCATTAGCTGGTACTTCTGAAGAGGTGCTCCTCTTTTTTTAATCTTAATTTCTAAGTATCTCTTAAAAAAAAAAAAAAGCTCCTCTTGAGTTTCATCAGAAATGACTTGGATGATCTTCTGTTAAAAGAATGACTTTTATCCTCATTCAAATACATATTGTATTGGCTTAGAAACATCAAAGAGGCAATGTCTTTACATATTCTATTTCTAAGAAAAGAAAAGGAGTTCTTTCTTTATTAACATTGGTAATGTTGAATCTTATAATGAAAAATGCACAAAAGCAATATTTTTGATGAATAGGTAATAGAACAGCAACGAATAAGAGCGCATTAATATTTTTCTTCCCAAAGACTCGCTCAGATAATGCACTGGGAGGGTTTGGAATGGAGATGAAGCCGCAAACAAAATGAGGTCGGTGGTCTTCCCCTGCCCCGTGTACTGCCCGATATTTTTGCACAGCTCGAGCCCAGCTATCAGCATCCGATGGGCGCAGCCCACACGAACACAGCAGGAATGCCTTCTCTCAGGCCAGAAGTGCAGGAGTCAAATAATACTGTCTGACCATACCAATACTCAAACATTAGCTAGGCATTTTGAATTGTAACAAAATTTGAATTGTAACAAAAGTAGAGACTTTACAAGCAACATTTTTGTACCATTTAATATTTTTATTTATTATTATTTTTTTTTTATGTCAGCAAGTGACCTGCAGAAAAGTCCATAGCGTTTTTGGGTACAGGTGGGCACACATCCCTTTCATCTCTGCTGCGTATAGTGCAATAGAGCCTTTGTGGTGTCCCCCAGAAAACTTATTTAGGCACTTGGATTTTGAGCATTCCTTTCTCTTTCTGTCATCGTTCACCGTTGTCTTTGAACAGTCAGATAATACAATTATAAAGGACTACATAAGCAGTTAGGCTGGGAACCCAAAAAGGCAGAAAGAGAAAGAAAATAAATAAATAAATCAGGCGTGCCATTCCCCCTACATTACTTAATTATAGACGATAGAAATTTTAAAAATCTAATGGTAATTTGAAAAAATAGTAGTTTAGATTGAATCCTAAGGAGATTTCTGTTGAGGTGTGCAAAAGGGATGTCACAGGAAAACACACCATAGTAGAAAAACAGTAACATATCGTAAGATTTCTATCACATCTGGAAAATACCTCCATATGTATGTACGAAAAACAAAGTTATTTTGTTCTTCAAAATGTTTTCACTAGGCTTTGGAATTTCAAAAATCTCAAAGATTACTTGGAATTTTTGCAGTGATCCCTTCACACAATTTTCCTTGCTCACCTGGTTTTACACAAAATGGAAATTTGTCTCTGGGAGTGACGTACACTGCAGAAGTAAGCATATTCCTTCCCAAATGTTTCACCTTTTCTTTGCTTATTTTATAACAGAAGGAAGAAACATTTCATAGCAACAAATACCTTGAAGGATGAAGATGTGCTGGCATCAGAGTTTGTACAGGAGGGTAAATATCTGTGTGAAAAATGGTAGATGAAGAGTAAGGGTGTATTAGAAAAAGCAGAGCACTAAGGAAAAAGCGGAGAGGCACTAGTATATTTTGAGGGGCACTGATGAGACACAGTACCCTCTCTGCATTCACCCTCATGAATCTCTCACTCTGCCTCACAAATTATTTTCCACAGAGGAGGATTTAATCTACATCTCAGCTCAAGACCCAGCTGTCTGCTCGTTTGTCAGCTTCTCACCCCATCATTTCCATGCCGGAAGGATTGCAGGCTACAGCCATCAAACCAAAGCTGTGGTCACAGGTGTGACATCTGAATTCATGGGGCAGGTTCTTACTTTGTCCTTATTGCAAAAGCAACATTACCGTGCTCATCACATTAATTTACAAATAATTTCACTATTCTCCATCTTTTCCTTTTCTCCTATATCTCTGTCTACTTGTCTAACTTCAGTATGTACCAAACTCACAGCAAAGACTTTTTCTTTTCAGTGCTCAGAGCTTGGCTCATCCGGGGACCGACTAGAGATAAATAATAAGACTACAATTTAATCTGCACCCAATCACTGTGATCTATGGAATAGCAACGTCTTGTTTGAAGTGTGGTATTACATTTGGAAACAGCAAACAAGAAGCTAATTATTTTCTGTGTTTGTACCTGTCACTCTTTCCTATAGATTGAGCCACTGTCTCAGCCTGCTGACTTGGAGCTTCAGAGAAACAAGAGACCAACAGGGTTGAACCGTGTTAGGGGAAAAGAGTTCAAACAAAGAGGAACAGTGCATCTAGCTGTCTACAACATCTGATGCAGTGACTCAGGACATGGATGCAATACTAAGTTACGTAGTGAAGCACTGGCATTTTGGTGATTACAGAGTTCAAAAGATGTCCACAGACAATCAAATTGGAATTAACAAATAGCGTACAAACTGCACAGGGATATGTAAGTGAGATAAGAGGAGAGGAAAAGAGTGCTGGGATTCCGGGCTCATAGCTTTGGTAGGCTCACAGGGTTTGTAACAGCTACTGCAATTTCTGCATGAGAATAAACACTTCAGAGGTGGGAAGAGGAAAGCAGAGAAAAGAACTAACAATGAAAAGAAAGGGAAGCAGCAGCCATTCCCTCTGCTTTTAAAATATAAACTATTAGAAGGAAAAGTTTCTAAACTTACTTTTAAATCCAAGAGTCGTAACAGCTCCCTGTGCTGTCATTAACAACCAAAGATTTTGCCTTAAAAAGGACTAGGAGAGATTTTTTTTTTAAGCAATTATTCAAATCTCTGCTTTTAACGTACAATAAAAGTTATGAAAACAGAATCAGCACAAGAGATTTTACAGAGCTGTGAAAAATTAAACCATGGGGGAAATAGCCAAAAGAAACGTTTCATATATTTGTGTGTACGTTTGCTTGTATGTTCCAAAACAGAGCATACTCGATGACAGCCGAGAAGCTTGTGTGCCACAGTGAAGGATTTATGAAAGTGAAGTCAAGCCTCTCCTGAGGCTGCAAAACCCTGCAGTTTGCTCTGACTTGCAGCCTTTCAGTTTCATCAGCTTTTGGATTCTGCACCAGCATTAGCATACACCTGAAGATACTCATCTCCACCAAACGTGCAGGGCCATGAATAATCAGCGCATCACAGACTCGCATGAAAGGCAACATTTGTCTCCATGAGGAGCACAGAAGTCAATGCAGCGCTGATACATGCAGGCTTGCCTCCACCCACGCAGCCAGGCTGCAGTCACCGCGCTCAGGACCGAGCTGCTCCACGCTCACCCTTCTCCTTGCTCCCTCGCCGTAGGCATTTCAGCAGTGCCTATGGGATTCGAACAAACCAAATCCTCCTGCTTTGCTAAATCCCTACCCATTTGTCTTGCGTTTTAGAATTAAACTCCTGGAAACATAATTACATCCAATATAGATTTTAGGCATTTATTGGCAGATGTCGTCTCCTGCTTCGTTCCTGCTGCAAATGGGCACATCACAATCCTTAAGCGCATTTCCCTTCCTAACATTGCTTTCAGCTGGGGACGTAGGAGCCTGCCTTCCCTCCCAGGTCACGCAGCAGGACAGATAGGACAGAAGATGCACAAGCCATAAATCCTTCCCGATTCAAAGATCCAGCCCTGTTTAATTACCAGGCAACCACAAAGGAACAGCTCCTGAAATCCTCTAACTGAAGGGAATGCACTAGAGCCACAAGGACAGGGGACACGTGGCATTTGGTGGGAGTGAGGAGGACCCGCAGGGACAGAAAGGGACAGCACCACTGTCCAGCATTCAGAAAGCCAGAAACAACCCACTGGGATTGTACTGTCGATGTTTCCTTACATTATCAGTTTTTTAACAATTGCCAGTCCATCTACAATGAGCTGGCAATGAAAAATGCAAAGAATATGGTAAGTGGCCACCTGATTCCCCAAATGTCACCACTGATCTAACACCTGCCTGCCACACACTGCTGCACAGAGCATCATGAAATGAGAACACCCTGTATGAAATCCCATATTCTTGCTAATCCACACAACTACTGAAAAATAATACATTAGCTCACATGAACACAGAAAACACAAAATGCTCTCTTGAGTAAGATTGTCTATGGTTCATTTAAAGCCTCGACATTAAACAATACAGAGATGAGCAGAGGTCTGTACTGTTTGGGTGATCCCTGGTCAAGTAAAGATGGCTTTTCCAGGACATTTCAGTGTAACTCAGTCTAGCCTTGAAAGTTCAAAGTTTCAGCCTAGCTGCCATCCAGCTACACGTGTTCAAAGGAGCCACAGAGATGCTGAATTTGGACAGATGCAGAAAACTATACTGAATAAACCTGAAAGTGTCTCAGGACCTCAAACGTGCCCCTCAAACACGTTGGGAAATGTTTCAGTACTTTAAAGAGCAGGTTTAACGCGCATCCAGCATCCTGCTGCATCCCCAGAGAAAAGGATTTTCACAGCACACCTGATCTGCAAGCACAAAGACAACCCGAGATGGCTGCAGAAAATGAAGGGGCTCACAACTTGCGCAGAGGGAAAATGCTTTTCCTTGAAAGGGTTCAACCTTGCGAGCTCAGCGCTGAGCCGAGGCTTCCTTGCACCTCCGCTGTTCCCCCCGTTTAGTCCCGCTTCTGAACACCTCCTTTCTGCTGCCTTCGCTGCAACGCTCAGAGGTTAACAGGCTGGGCTCTGTTAGCCAGAACACAACGCTACCATCACCACCTCCAATTAATAATAAATCGGGACTCTAACTGCTTGGTTTAGAAGCTGAGTGCTAGCAATCTGACTGTAAATGAATGAAAAGGAAGAATCTTGTATTTCCATTGACTCTAGAACTGGGACCTTAGGCAAATATCCTTCCCTCACACGAGTCCCACAAGACAATCCTGTACAAATTTCTGGCCAAGGACTTCCCAGTCTCTGAAAGATTCTGAGTGCATTTCCCTCCTGTCTGAGGTTCTTCTGTCTGCCCCCATCACAAAACACAACACATTTCTGTATTGCTGAGAGCATCACCATTATTTGTACTTCTGCAATTCGTCACGTACAGGGGAAAAACTCACCGTAGTATTAACTTATGGCACTTCCATAACTACTTGCCACAGCCAGCAAAAGATTACTTGAAAGAAATTACTCCAGGACACAAAAAAATGGCTTGCTTTTGCTCTGATAATTTTTCAACTTGCCTTCTCTGTAGAGGGGAGCAGGAGCACTGTCTTGGTATGCAAACATGGAGCCCAAACCCGTCTGTGTTTATATACATCCCACTTCTCAGATGGGCAGGGTGCAAGCATGCATAATACATGTGGGTCAAGTTTGATTGCTTAGGAAGGAGGCAATAATGCTGGACTAATTATTTTCCTGACCTGATGGGTAATATTTTATTTAACTCCATGCTGGGGAAGCTAAACTAGCTGGCGGGAAAGAGAAATGTATTCTCAAAGGGATAATGCAAGTTTATGCAGCACCTTTGATTTTGCATACACCCGATGATTGAGATAATTTCAAAATATTATTTATTCATTATGTTTTTATTTGGGCTCAGAATGCGAAGGTTCAATTTTCCTGTTCCCCTCCCCATGCCTAATATTTGTTACAGTTGCATTTTTCAAACCATTTACTGTCTGGAGGGTAAGTAGAGTGACACTGCTCATAATGTGCAAATAAATGTGAAATAAGCTAGTCAGCTCAAGTGGAATGAATTACTGTCACTGGTAAAATAAGGCAAGAGGGAACGGCTGCCTTGGGAGCTAAAAAAGACTCTAGCAGGTACTGCTATTGAGCGACTGGAATAACACTTACTATGATTTATCAAAGACCACTTGAAAGCACTTCTGAGGCATTAAATAGGCATGAAAAGAGGCTTTAGTGGCAACGGGACTATGCCAGAACTGAGTGATTAGGAGACTCAAAAGCTTGACCCTGACACGCAGCCTATGAACAAGTGACGCCAAAAACCTTCAAAGCCTTGCAGAGGAGAGCGCAGCGCTCAGTCAGTTCCGAAGAGGAGAGATGACCACAAAGCTACTGGGCCCCCACTACGGAAAGGTGCGAGCCTAACTACAGAGAAAGGAGGAAAAAAACAGCCAGGGACTACTGCCACAGTCACACAGCAGACCACCAGAAACAGCTTTGTGTAGGAATAATCATGGAAATAAAAGGAAAATACTTTAAAAAATTTCCAGTTGCAATATTGCAGTGGTTTTACAACAGCAATTGGCTGCACCTGCAGTTTTCCCTGGTAGCCTGCAATTACAGCAGTGCCTCCATGGCATGGCACAGCATGGCATAGCACAGCATGGCATGGCACAGCATGGCATGGCTAAACGTGCCAAAACGAATGTTCCTAAAATGAACACTCGGGGAGGGAAGGAAGAGCCTCCATGCGGTGGAGTTCCCAGTTCCCCATCTTCATCCTCAGCTGAGCCTAGGGACTGCTGGGAGGGGGGACCATGCAATGGGGAACTGTCAAGTGGCTTAGGGAGCCCCGTTCTCCTTTCAGACTGCTGAATAAACTACGTTTTGCCAGCCAACTGCGTGATTTGGTGCAAAAGAGAGCCATCAGCAATCAGCCATCAGCAAAGATTTAAAAGCAGAGAGCTGTAAAGCGATCTCGCATCACTAAGACTTCATTATTTTCACAAAATATACTACTGCCATTTACTTGAACATTATGAAGTACTAACATAAAACAAGTCTCCTACAGTCATTAGCAGGAATTAGTGAAGTTCTGCTGTCTGTCCAGGTACAATTGTTGCTGTTCTAGGTCTTTTAAAGAGCTAAACCCCATCATTGTGCCTGAAACCAAACAATGCTTGAAAAATACATCAAACAAATGCTGATAGTGTAAAGTACGAGGCCCACACCATTTCCCTGACATTCCCAGGAAGCTCGCTATGAAAGAAGCATCAGCTCTAATGCCATAATAATGGTACTGAAGATGCATCGCAGTGGGATCTGTATGTAGCCCTAATGGCACAGAACCAGGAGCCCACCTCTCCATAGCGGGTAAATCCAAGGTAAAATAGCCCAACTGCCCTCCTGCTATTCTAT